>NW_024470624.1:8039879-8084879 GCF_017639515.1 Carcharodon carcharias
ACTCAGGATACCAGCTCCTCCCTCACTAACAAAGAGGCTGTCCAACTCTCAAATATTAGCTCCTCCTTCACTAAGGCACAGCCTGTCCCATTCTCAGATACCAGCTCCTCCCTCACTAACACACAGCCTGTCCCAATCTCAGATACCAGCTCCTCCCTCACTAATACACAGCCTGTCCCATTCTCAGATACCAGCTCCTCCCTCACTAACAAAAGCCTGTCCCAATCTCAGATACCAGCTCCTCCCTCACTAACACACAGCCTGTCCCACTCTCAGATACCAGCTCCTCCCTCACTAACAAACAGCATGTCCCAATCTCAGATACCAGCTCCTCCCTCACTAACAAACAGCCTGTACCAATCTCAGATACCAGCTCCTCCCTCACTAACACACAGCCTGTCCCATTCTCAGATACCAGCTCCTCCCTCACTAACACACAGCCTGTCCCAGCCTCAGATACCAGCTCCTCCCTCACTAACACACAGCTTGTCCCAGCCTCAGATACCAGCTCCTCCCTCACTAACACACAACCTGTCCCAGCCTCAGATACCAGCTCCTCCCTCACTAACAAACAGCCTGTCCAACTCTCAGATACCAGCTCCTCCCTCACTAACACACTGTCTGTCCCTCTCTCAGATACCAGCTCCTCCCTCACTAACACACAGCCTGTCCCACTCTCAGATACCAGCTCCTCCCTCACTAACACACAGCCTGTCCCTCTCTCAGATACCAGCTCCCCCCCTCACTAACAAACAGCCTGTCCCACTCTCAGATACCAGCTCCTCCCTCACTAACAAACAGCCTGTCCCACTCTCAGATACTAGCCCCTTCCTCACTAACACACAGCTTGTCCCACTCTCAGATACCAGCTCCTCCTTCACTAACTCACAGCCTGTCCCACTCACAGATACCAGCTCCTCCCTCAATAACACACACCCTGTCCCACTCTCAGCTACCATCTCCTCTTTCACTAACACACAGACTGTCCCACTCTCTCATATCAGCTCCACCCTCAATAACACACAGCCTGTCCCACTCTCAGATACCAGCTCCTCCCTCACTAACACACAGCCTGTCCCACTCTCAGATACCAGCTCCTCCCTCACTAACACACAGCCTGTCCCAATCTCAGATAC
Source organism: Carcharodon carcharias (assembly GCF_017639515.1). NCBI lineage: Eukaryota > Metazoa > Chordata > Chondrichthyes > Lamniformes > Lamnidae > Carcharodon > Carcharodon carcharias. The sequence goes on from NW_024470624.1 coordinate 8,041,016, forward strand.
CAGCTCCTCCCTCACTAAGACACAGCCTGTCCCACTCTCAGATACCAGCTCCTCCCTCACTAACACACAGCCTGTCCCAATCTCAGATACCAGCTCCTCCCTCACTCACTCATGAATTGCCTCACAAACAGATAGTTGAAAAATCCGCAAGTTTTTCCATTTTTCCAGCCACACCCTCACCTCACTAATGCCCGGCTGAACATCCCCGGTGGGTGAGTGGATTTCTGCGCTGTGTCGCCTGGAATGGACTGAGTATTTTTCCGGTTCTTTGCTCTATCTCCCCCCAGCTCTTTTCCCTGTTTTGTGTCTCTGTCCCCTCTTCCCTTTCTCACATTAGCCCCCCACCCTGTTCAATCCGTTTATCCCCAACTTCGACGGCGAAGCCTTCCCTCTGCTCGACGCCCGCTCTCACCCTGGCAACCGCTGCCGGCGCGGCTGGATTCCCCGGCCCTGGGGCCTATCCACCCATTCCCCCCTCCCCGTCTCGGAGGCTCTGGGCTGATCCCCGGACCCTCGGCGAATTGGACCATAGCGGGTGCACTCGCTGCTTCCCTCCCTCCCAGGTGATACCCTCAGAGGGGGGGGGGAGCGAAAGCCCCTCTTGATGGCGCCGAGGATGCGAGGCATGTTCGCATTGCCTGCCCCCGGCTCCCTCCCTCCGGCGCCTTCCTCTCTCCTCTGCGGCACAGCCACTTGCGATTCCTCCAGCCGTTCCCTGAACTGCCGTTGGGACCGTAGATCTGGCCATCTCCCATAGCTCCCGCTGCCCGCTTCTTGCCAGGCCTTGCTGCCCGTCACCTCTTCCGCTCACCGACGCTAGAGGCCTATGCTCAGCTTTACCGGAGAGGCCTATGTTCAGCTTTACCGGAGAGACCTAGCTCAGCTTTACCGGAGAGGCATCCGCTCAGCTTTACTGGAGAGGCCTATGCTCAGCTTTACTGGAGAGGCCTACGCTCAGCTTTACTGGAGAGGCCTATGCTCAGCTTTACTGGAGAGGCCTATGCTCAGCTTCACTGGAGAGAGCTACGCTCAGCTTTACTGGAGAAGCCTACGCTCAGCTTTACTGGAGAGGCCTATGCTCAGCTTTACCGGAGAGGCCTACGCTCAGCTTTACCGGAGAGGCCTACACTCAGCTTTACCGCAGAGGCCTACGCTCAGCTTTACCGGAGAGGCCCACGCTCAGCTTTACTGGAGAGGCCTACTTTCAGCTTTACCGGAGAGGTCTACGCTCAGCTTTACCGGAGAGGCCCACGCTCAGCTTTACTGGAGAGGCCTACGCTGAGCTTTACCGCAGAGGCCTACACTGAGCTTTACTGGAGAGGCCTACACTTATCTTTACCAGAGAGGCCTACACTGAGCTTTACCGGAGAGGCCTACGCTCAGCTTTACTGGAGAGGCCTACGCTTATCTTTACCAGAGAGGCCTACACTGAGCTTTACCGGAGAGGCCTACGCTCAGCTTTACTGGAGAGGCTACGCTCAGCTTTACTGGAGAGGCCTACGCTTATCTTTACCGGAGAGGCCTACACTGAGCTTTACCGGAGAGGCCTATGCTCAGCTTTACCAGAGAGGCCTACGCTCAGCTTTACTGGAGAGGCCTACACTTAGCTTTACTGGAGAGGCCTATGCTCAGCTTTACCGGAGAGGCCTACGCTCAGCTTTACTGGAGAGGCTACGCTCAGCTTTACTGGAGAGGCCTACGCTTATCTTTACCGGAGAGGCCTACACTGAGCTTTACCGGAGAGGCCTATGCTCAGCTTTACCAGAGAGGCCTACGCTCAGCTTTACTGGAGAGGCCTACACTTAGCTTTACTGGAGAGGCCTATGCTCAGCTTTACTGGAGAGGCCTATGCTCAGCTTTACCGGAGAGGCTACGCTCAGCTTTACTGGAGAGGCCTTCACCCATCTTTACCAGAGAGGCCTATGCTCAGCTTCACTGGAGAGGCCTACTTTCAGCTTTACCGTAGAGGCCTGCACTCAGCTTTACTGGAGAGGCCTATACTCAGCTTTACTGGGGAGGCCTATGCTCAGCTTTACCGGAGAGGCCTACGCTCAGCTTTACCGGAGAGGCCTACACTGAGCTTTACCGCAGAGGCCTACGCTCAGCTTTACTGGAGAGGCCTACGTTCAGCTTTACTGGAGAGGCCTACACTGAGCTTTACCGCAGACGCCTATGCTCAGCTTTACCGGAAAGGCCTACGTTCAGCTTTACTGGAGAGGCCTACGCTTAGCTTTACCGGAGAGGCCTACACTGATCTTTACCGGAAAGGCCTACGCTCAGCTTTACTGGAGAGGCCTACGTTCAGCTTTACTGGAGAGGCCTACGCTTAGCTTTACCGGAGAGGCCTACACTGAGCTTTACTGGAGAGGCCTATGCTCAGCTTTACTGGAGAGGCCTACGCTTATCTTTACCGGAGAGGCCTACACTGAGCTTTACCGGAGAGGCCTATGCTCAGCTTTACTGGAGAGGCCTACGCTTATTTTTACCGGAGAGGCCTACACTGAGCTTTACCGGAGAGGCCTATGCTCAGCTTTACCAGAGAGGCCTACGCTCAGCTTTACTGGAGAGGCCTACACTTAGCTTTACTGGAGAGGCCTATGCTCAGCTTTACTGGAGAGGCCTATGCTCAGCTTTACCGGAGAGGCTACGCTCAGCTTTACTGGAGAGGCCTTCACCCATCTTTACCAGAGAGGCCTATGCTCAGCTTCACTGGAGAGGCCTACTTTCAGCTTTACCGTAGAGGCCTACACTCAGCTTTACTGGAGAGGCCTATGCTCAGCTTTACTGGAGAGGCCTATACTCAGCTTTACTGGAGAGGCCTATGCTCAGCTTTACCGGAGAGGCCTACGCTCAACTTTACCGGAGAAGCCTACACTGAGCTTTACCGCAGAGGCCTACGCTCAGCTTTACTGGAGAGGCCTACGTTCAGCTTTACTGGAGAGGCCTACACTGAGCTTTACCGCAGACGCCTATGCTCAGCTTTACCGGAAAGGCCTACGTTCAGCTTTACTGGAGAGGCCTACGCTTAGCTTTACTGGAGAGGCCTACACTGATCTTTACTGGAAAGGCCTATGCTCAGCTTTACCGCAGAGGCCTATGCTCAGCTTTACTGGAGAGGCCTATGCTCAGCTTTACTGGAGAGGCCTACGTTCAGCTTTACTGGAGAGGCATATGCTCAGCTTTACTGGAGAGGCCTACGCTCAGCTTTACTGGAGAGGCCTACGCTCAGCTTTACTGGAGAGGCCTACGCTCAGCTTTACTGGAGAGGCCTATGCTCAGCTTTACTGGAGAGGCCTATGCTCAGCTTCACTGGAGAGAGCTACGCTCAGCTTTACCTGAGCGGCCTACGTTCAGCTTTACCGGAGAGGCCTACGTTCAGCTTTACCGGAGAGGCCTACACTGAGATTTACTGGAGAGGCCTGCACTCACCTTTGTTGGATAGGCCTACGTTCAGCTTTACTGGAGAGGCCTACACGCAGCTTTAGTGGAGAGGCCCAGGCTCAGCTTTACCGGAGAGGCCTACACTCAGCTTTACCGGAGAGGCCTACACTCAGCTTTACCAGAGAGGACTACACTCAGCTTTACCAGAGAGGCCTACACTCAGCTTTACCAGAGAGGCCTACACTCAGCTTTACCAGAGAGGCCTGCACTCAGCTTTACCAGAGAGGCCTGCACTCAGCTTTACCAGAGAGGCCTGCACTCACTTTTTCTGGAGAGGCCTACTTTCAGCTTTACTGGAGAGGCCTACACTCAGCTTTAGTGGAGAGGCCTATGCTCAGCTTTACCAGAGAGGCCTACACTCAGCTTTACCGGAAAGGCCTACACTGAGCTTTACCGGAGAGGCCTGTACTCACCTTTGCAGGAGAGGCCTACGTTCAGCTTTACTGGAGAGGCCTACACTCAGCTTTAGTGGAGAGGCCTATGCTCAGATACTGGAGAGGCCTAAACTCAGCTTTACCGGAAAGGCCTACACTGAGCTTTACCGGAGAGGCCTGTACTCACCTTTGCAGGAGAGGCCTACGTTCAGCTTTACTGGAGAGGCCTACACTCAGCTTTAGTGGAGAGGCCTATGCTCAGCTACTGGAGAGGCCTAAACTCAGCTTTACCGGAGAGGCCTACACTCAGCTTTACCGGAGAGGCCTACACTCAGCTTTACCAGAGAGGCCTACACTCAGCTTTACCAGAGAGGCCTACGCTCAGCTTTACTCGAGAGGCCCAGGCTCAGCTTTACCAGAGAGGCCTACACTCAGCTTTACCAGAGAGGCCTACGCTCAGCTTTACTCGAGAGGCCCAGGCTCAGCTTTACCGGAGAGGCCTACGCTCAGCTTTACTCGAGAGGCCCAGGCTCAGCTTTACCGGAGAGGCCTACACTCAGCTTTACCGGAGAGGCCTACACTCAGCTTTACCAGAGAGGCCTACACTCAGCTTTGCCAGAGAGGCCTACACTCAGCTTTGCTGGAGAGGCCTACGTTGGGCTTTACTGGAGGCCCGCTGCCCATCGCGCCCAGGAGCACCCGGGGAACCGCGATTTAGCGAGGGTTGGCCCAAGGCGGAGCGAGGGCGAGTGCGCATTCACCGGGGTGACACCCGGGTTATCCTTGGGGCGGGGGGGTGGGGGGCGGGTTACATAACGGTAGGGGGGAGGTTACAGCAAACGTTTCTCTTTATTCATTCGTGGGGCAGCGCCGGCCGGGTCAAACTCCCTCCCTAACAGCACGGTGGGTGTACCTACACCACAGGGACCGCAGCGGCTGGTCCCGGGGAATCTAAAACACCCGGGATGGGGTGGGGGGTGTCAGGGGAGTTGGGGGGTGGTGGGGGGGAACGGCCATTTTGGTGCCGGAGGCGAGGCGCCATTTCTTCACTCCGAGGGCTTGTGAACCTTTCGGGATTCTCCAAGCCCCCGAGGGTTTGCCGAGGCTCCGTCGCTGAAGCCTTTTAAGGCCGGGCCGGGGTAGATTTTCGATCTCTTGGGGCCTGGGGTGGGGGTCGGGGCGGAGGGGCGCAGGATGGGCGTTGTGGGGAATTGAGGGAGGACGGTGGCGGTGGGGGCAGGGGGGTTGGGGGGGAGAAGCAGACAGGGGAAAGCGGGTCCGAGGCCCCGCGGTCGGCCTGGGCTGCGTCGGGCGGCGGAGCAGGCTGGGCAGGGCTCGAGAGGCCTACTCCTGCTCCTGGTTTGCGGGCCTAGTGGGGGCCTAGTTGGCTGGTGGGGGGGGGGAGGGGGGGGGGTGTAGGGGGCGCGTGTGCTTCGGGGAGGGCTGCCCGCGCTCAGCTAACCGGGGGGGGGGGTGCGCACGAGGGAGCCGAGCCCCTGCAAGCGCAGACGGAGAGGCCACTCGGCCCCTCGGGGCCTTCCTCACTTCGGCGGAGCCTTCTGAGGCCCTCCTGCAACGCAACTGGCCCTCCCCACCACCACCCCCCCCCCCGCCCTACCCCCCACCCCCCCCCCACCACTCCGTGCAACCGTGCGAATGTTTCCTCTGATAAGAAACGGATGGTGACAGGAAGCAGGGCCTGTGGGACAAAATAGATAATTCTTCAGAATTCGAAAGCAGCCCAAAGATTGGCGGTAGGGGGGTGGGGCAGGGGGGGGGTGCGCGGTGGGGGTGGGGGGGGAGCGAGGCCAGAGTTCACAGTCAACGAGAAAGAAAAACCACATCAGTCGCACCAGGGCCTGGGAGTGTGGGGGAAGGTGGGAGGGGGGAGGTGGTGGAGGGGAAGGTGGGGAGCCGCAGGGATTTAAGGGAAGAGGTGGAAGGCTGAAAGGGGGGTAGTTGAGGAGGCCTTTTCCACCCCGGGGGGGAGTCTGGAACTCTCGTGACACTGGAGAAGTATTTCGACACTCGCTTGCGTTGCCGTAGCCTCCGGGGTCCACAGGCCTAGCCCTGGGGAAGGGGATTAGAACGTCCACAGTGGGGGGGGTCCCTGAGTCCGACCGGCCCGGTTGGTCTCGGGGTGAAAGCAACGGGTTCGAACGGCCGCGGGGGCCGAGCCAGTGGGACGCTCGGCCCTTCGTCCCCTCCCCACCACCGCCCCCCCCCCCCCCCCCACCCCCACCCCCCACCGGCTGGGCCGGACGCCAGAGCGCCAAAGCTTCGAAACCCACCGCCTCAGCTGCAGGGGGCACACGGTTCGGGCCGGCAAGGCGGACTCCACCGGGAGGCTCGAAAAGAGGGAATCGGAAGGCAAGATTCCGCGATCGGGACAGCACCTGCTGGCCAACCCCGAGTGCGCCGCTCGCCACCCGATCGACCGGCTCCAGACCGTCAGTCGAGCTCGTGTCGGGGGGGGGGGTGCGGCGCGACTCATCTGGATACAACCCGTGCCCGCCGGGACAGACGCAAGAATGCCAGATTTCAAAGGGGCTGAACAACCCATGCCTTTGGGGGGAAAAGGGTGCCGATCAGTTGGCAGGTCGACTCTGATTGGCAGAGGCATCGCCACGGAGAAGGCAGTTGGCCGTAGGCTCCCCCCGAGCTCCCGGGTAATGCAAAAAAAAGGCAGAAAGGCTTAAACGTGTCCCTTTTGTTGGTGGAGCGCAGCTCTTCACGTGTGAATGTGGGTCTCTTCGAGCTAGCGTAAATGTTGTTAGTGTAGTTATTAGCGCACTCAGGATTAATCAGCAAGTGCTGTCCGATCGCCGAATCACATCTGGCACTGGACGCTTTGTAAACCTAGACATGCTCACCCACCCTTTCCCCAGCCCCCAAACTTCTGAAAGAAGGCTTGACGTTGGGATGAAATGGTGCAAGAGTACACACGAGCGCAGGAATTAGGAGCAGGAGTGGACCGTTCAGCCCCTTGAATCCGCACCGCCCTGTTCGATAAGATCGTGACTGATCTGATTGTGGCTTTGACTCCCACTTTCCTGTCCTTCCCCCTCTCCCTCCCCCCATAACCCTCGACTCCCCTCATCGATCGAAACTCTGTCTAACTCGGCCTCGGATATATTCAGTGACCCGGCCTCCACCGCTCTCTGGGGGCGGGGGGGGGGAGAGAATCCCACGGACTGACCCCCCTCCTTTGAGAAAATAATTTCCTCCTCATCTCCCTCTTCAATAGGAGACCCCCTCCCCGCCTTATTTTTAAACTGTGCCCCCCACCAATCCTAGATTTCCCCCCCCCCACGAGGGGGGAAACATCCTCTCAGCATCCACCCTGTCAAACTTCCTCTCCCCACCCCTCAGGATCTTATCTGTCTCAATAAGATCCCCTCTCGTTCTTCTAAACCCCAATGGGTACCGGCCCCCAACCTGCTCAACCTTTCCCCATGAGACAAACCCCCCCCCCCCCCCACCTTCATCCCGGGAATCGGCCGAGCGAACCTTCTCCCAACTGCTCCCAGAGCGAGTGATGTCCCCTTAAGCCAGGAGACCGGGACTGTGCGCGGTACCTCGGCTGTGGACTCGCCAACGCCCTGTGCGGCCCCGGAGCGGAAAACCCTCGATCTTATCTCGCGCTCAAACTCAGCGTTGGCGCAGATGAGCCTCCCCCTTCCGCTGGCCAGTGCGAGGCCCCTGATCCAATCTCTCGCCCTCGAGCTGAACCCGCAGGGAGAAAGTTGTGCAAAGGGAAACCACGGCTTCCTTCCTGCTGACAGGGCCTCGCCTCGCCTACGGTGAAGGTCGCCAAGGGGGTGGCTCTCTGGGCGCTCGGAGCCGGCCGCGGCTCCGCCAGGAGAGCCCCACGCCCCCTGCCTCTGGGGAAGGCCGCGACCTCCGACCCACCCCCCCCCACTCCAACCCCGGCGCGCCCCGGAGAGCGGCCGGTCCATTCCCGGCGGCCGGTGGGCGGAGGAGGGCGTCGAGCTGGGCCGGCATTCCAGGGCGGAGGGGTGACCTCGAGCTCATGACCCTCGTCTTCAAATCCCCTCGGTCGCCTCCTTGGATCCGCACCCACCACCTCCCCCCAACCGCCCCCCCCCCCCATCTCTCCGTTCCTCCCTCCCTCCCTATCTCTGGAATCTCCTCCATCCCCCCCTCCACGACCCACCGAGGTCTCCGGGCCCCTCCGATTCCTGCCTCTAGCGCGTCCCCTCCCCCAGCCCCACCAACACCACCCCTCCACCCCTCCTCCCCTCCCTCCCCCTCCCCCTCCCCCCAACCCCACCACCCCTCCCGCCTCCCCTCCCCCCTCCCCCTCCCCTCCCCTCCCCCTCCCCCTCCCCCTCCCCTCCCCCTCCCCCTCCCCTCCCCCTCCCCCCCACCCCCCCCACCCCCCTCCCCCCTCCCCTCCCCCCTCCCCCCTACCCCCACCACCCCTCCCCCCTCCCCCTCCCCCTCCCCCTCCCCTCCCCCTCCCCCACCCCCACCACCCCTCCTCCCCTCCCCCTCCCCCTCCCCCTCCCTCCCTCCCCCCTCCCCCCTACCCCCACCACCCTCCTCCCTCCCCCTCCCCTCCCCCTCCCCCTCCCCCCCCCCTCCCCCCTACCCCCACCACCCCTCCTCCCCTCCCCCTCCCCCCCCCCTCCCCCACCCCCACCAACACCCCTCTCCTCCAACCCCTCCTCCCCTCCCCCTCCCCCTCCCCCTCCCCCTCCCCCACCCCCACCACCCCTCCTCCCCTCCCCCTCCCCCTCCCCCTCCCCCTCCCCCACCCCCACCACCCCTCCCCCCTCCCCCTCCCCCCTCCCCCTCCCCCCACCCCCACCACCCCTCCCCCCCTCCCCCTCCCCCTCCCCTCCCCCCTCCCCCCCACCCCCACCACCCCTCCCCCTCCCCCCTCCCCCCTACCCCCACCACCCCTCCCCCCTCCCCTTCCCCCCCCTCCCCCACCACCCCCCCCCTCCCCCACCACCCCTCCCCCCTCCCCCTCCCCTCACCCTCCCCCTCCCCCCCACGCCACCGATTTTAAACGCTCCACCATTAGCTGAGGGACCCGGGCTCCCGAGCTCTGGAACATCCACTTCCCCCACCCCCACCACCAACCCCCACAACAAAACCACTCGGGGTGGTGGGGGTCATCTGACCCGGCCGTCTGCCCCCCTTGCCCCCGGAAGGGAGGGGGGGGGGGGGTGGTGTTGCTGGCCGGATGGGGGCCGAGCCCCCTTGGCCGCGTTTAGTTACGAACTCCCCTGGGCTCTCGGCTTTTCAGTTTTGCACCCACCCCGCCCCCCCCCCCCTCCCCAAAACATTCTGCAGTTCCCCCCTTTTTAAGGGGCTGCTTCTCAATTTGCCCCTCGCTTTGGCTCGTTCGCTTCCGCCGGGGCATAAGCGGGAGAGATGGTCGCGGGGGGTGGGGGGGAAGGGCAGGCGAGGCAACGCGCCCGTGGAGTTTGGGGGGGGGGTGGGGCACCGGGATGGATCTTCCCTCCGTCAGCCCCGGGGCCGGGATTTTCTGCCCCCCCCCCCCCCCCCCCCCCCCCCACTTGCCGGTTCCAGACGTCTCCTGGCCGACGCCAAGCCCCTGCTGCAAACCTCAGCCCACTTCTCAACCCTGAGCCGAATTGCATTCACCAGCAACATCCCCCACCCCCCCCCCCCCCCCACCCCCCCCCAACCCCCGCCCCGCGCTATCCCGACCCCGACATGCTTCAACTGAGAGAAAAGAATTTCCCCTTTAGGGAAGTAAATCTGCAGCCCTCACCTGGTCTGGCCTACATGCACCATCAACATCCTGGGGTGGGGGTGGTGGGGTGGTTACCCGTTGACCAGGAACTGAACCGGGCCAGCCATACACACACTGCGGCTCCCAGTGCAGGTCAGAGAGGCTGGGAATCCTGCGGAGAGTCACTCACCTCCTGACTCCCTCCCAGAGCCTGCCCACCATCGACAAGGTAACAAATCAGGAGTGCGATGGGATTCTCTCCCCGCTCGCCTGGGTGAGTGCGGCTCCAGCAACACAAGTTCATTGCAACACAGCTAAGTGAATATTCCGCCCCATCACATCCTGCCCGAAAGATTGAGCAAAAGGGGAATTAGCAAATTCATCACAACCAGCAAGTTGCAACTCGGGGCTGTACAATAGCAGCTAGGAGTGAATCATCCACTTCTAACTGCACTGTACTGTACATGTACAGGAGGTGGCATAGAGGTGTACACGCACACACACACTCACACACACTCACACCCGCACACACACTCACTCATACACACACGCACACGTTCACGCACACTCACAGACACACACACCCGCACACACACTCACTCATACACACACACACACACACGTTCATGCATACTCACAGACACACACACACTCATATACACACACATACAGGCACACTCACACGCACACACATTCTCAGACACATACAGATTCACGCTCACACAAACACACACAAGCACATTCACACAAACACTCACACACACAAACACACACACTCTCACACACACACAGATACACACTTACAAACACACACTCACATACACACACACAGGCACACTCACGCACTCACAATTACACACACACACATTCAAACTCACACAAACACATACACGCACACTCACATTCACACAAACACATACAAACACTCACAAACACACACAGTCTCACACTCACACAAATACTCACAAACACACACACACTCACACACACACACTCACATACACTCACACACACACATACACACACAGACACACACACAAACACTCACAAGCACATTCACACAAACACTCACACATACAAACACACACACTCTCACACACACACAGATACACACTTACTCACACACACTCACAAATACACACACACACACAGGCACACTCACACAAACACTCACACAGTCTCACACTCACACAAATATTCACAAACACACACACTCACACACACACTCACATACACTCACACACATACACACTCACACAAACACTCACAAGTACACACACACAAACATTCACACACACATGCTCACACACACACACACACAGTCATACTCACACAAATACTCACAAACACACACTCTCTCACGCACACACACTCTCACATTCACACCCACCCACACATACGCACACAGGCACACTAATACAAGCGCTTACACACTCACACAAACACTCACAAGCACACACTCACACAAACATTCACAAACACACACACTCTCACACTCACACAAACACACACGCAGTCACACAAACACTCACACACACACGGTCTCACACTCATACAAACACTCACAAACACACAGTCTCACACTCACACAAATACTCACAAACACACACACACTCACACACATACACACTCACATACACTCGCACACACACATACTCACACAGACACACACAAACACACTCACACACTCACAAACACATGCTCAGACACACACACACACACACACACTCACACTCACGCAAATACTCACAAGCACACACACTCATTCTCACACACACACTCTCACATACACACACACCCACAAAAATACACACAGGCACACTCACACAAACACTCACACACGCAATCACGCAAACACTCACACAGTCTCACACTCACACAAATAATCAAACACACACACACACTCACACACACACACATACTCACACAGACATATTCACACAAACACACTCAACAAACACTCACAAGCACACACTCACACAAACATTCACAAACACACACTCAGACACACACGCAGACACTCTCACACTCACACAAGTACTCACAAACACACACACTCACTCTCACACACACACACACCCACACATATACACACAGGCACACTCACACAAACACTTACACACTCACACAAACATTCACAAACACACACACTCACACACACACGCATACACACTCACACACAAACACACTCACATACACCTATACACACACTGTCACACACACATTCACACACATGCACACTCACACACACAATGTCTATCACCAAGAGTGGCTCGGTAGCACCACCACTGACCGAGCTGGCCAAGTCCTAAAGGACAGAGCTGCTAGACTGGGTCTGCAGCAGGTGGTGAGGGAACCAACAAGAGAGAGAAACATACTTGACCTCATCCTCACCAACCTGCCTGCCGCAGATGCATCTGTCCATGACAGTATCGGTAGGAGTGACTACCACACATTGTGGAGATGAAGTCCCATCTTCCCATTGAGGATACTGTCCATCGTGTTGTGTGGCACTACCACAGTGCTAAATGGAATAGACTTTGAACAGATCTAGCAACTCAAGACTGGGCATCCATGAGGCACTGTGGGCCATCAGCAGCAGCAGAATTATACTCAACCACAATCTATAAGCCTGGCACATCCTCCACTCTACCATTACCACCAAGCCAGGGGATCAGCCCTGGTTCAATAAAGAGTGCAGGAGGACATGCCAGGAGCAGCACCAGGCATACCTAAAAATGAGGTGTCAGCCTGGTGGCTATAACACAGGATTACTTGCGTGTCAAATAGCATAAGCAGTAAGTGATAGACAGAGCTAAGCAACCCCACAACCAACGGATCAGATCTAAGCTCTGCAGTCCTGCCATAACCAGACATGAATGGTGGTGGACAATTAAACAACTCACTGGAGGCTCCACAAATATCCCCATCCTCAATGATGAAGGAGCCCAGCACAGCAGTGCAAAAGATAAGGCTGAAGCATTTGCAACAATCTTCAGCCAGAAGTGCCGAGTGGATGATCCATCTCGACCTCCTCTGGAGGTCCCCAGCATCACAGATGCCAGTCTTCAGCCAGTTCGATTCACTCCATGTGATATGGAGAAATGGCTGAAGACACTGGATACTGCAAAGGCTATGGGCCCTGACAATATTCCAGCAATAGCACTGAACACTTGTGCTCCAGAACTTGCCACATCCCTAGCCAAGCTGTTCCAGTACAGCAACAGCACTGGCATCTACCCAGCTATGTGAGAAATTGCCCAGGTATGTCCTGTCCACAAAAAGCAGGACAAATCCAACCCGGCCAATTACCGCCCCATCAGTCTACTCTCCATCATCAGTAAAGTGATGGAAGGGGTCATCGACAGTGCTATCAAGCAGCACTGGCTTAGCAATAACCTGCTCACTGATGCCCAGTTTGGGTCCTGCCAGGGCCACTCAGCTCCTGACCTCATCACAGCCTCGATTCAAACATGAACAAAAGAGCTGAGCTCCCGAGGTGAGGTGAGAGTGACTGCCCTTGACATCAAGGCAGCATTTGGCCGAGTGTGGCATCAAGGAGCCCTGGCAAAACTGGAGTCAATGGGAATCAGGGGGAAAACTCTCCGCTGGTTGGAGTCATACCCAGCACAAAGGAAGATGGTTGTGGTTGTTGGAGGAAAGTCATCTCAGCTCCAGGACATCACTGCAGGAGTTCCTCAGGGTAGTGTCCTCGGCCCAACCATCTTCAGCTGCTTCATCAATGACCTTCCCTGCATCACAAGGTCAGAAGTGGGGATATTCGCTGACGATTGCACAATGTTCAGCACCATTCGCTACTCCTCAGATACTGAAGCAGTCCATGTCCAAATGCAGCAAGACCTGGACAATATCCAGGCTTTGGGCTGACAAGTGGCAAGTAACATTCACACCACACAAGTGTCAGGCAATGACCATCTCCAACAAGAGAGAATCTAACCATCGCCCCTTGATGTTCAATGGCATTACCATCACTGAATCCCCCACTATCCACATCCTGGGGGTTACCATTGACCAGAAACTGAACCCAGGACCAGCCATATAAATACTGTGGCTACAGGAGCAGGTCGGAGAGGCTGGGAATCCTGCGGAGAGTCACTCACCTCCTGACTCCCCCCAAAGCCTGTCCACCATCTACAAGGCACAAGTCAGGAGTGTGATGGGATACTCCCCCCCACTTGCCTGGATGAGTGCGGCTCCCACAACACTCGAGAAGCTCGACACCGTCCAGGACAAAGCAGCCCCCATTCGATCGGCACCCCATCCACCAACATTCGCTCCCTCCACCACCGACGCGCAGTGGCAGCAGTGTGTGTACCATCTACAAGATGCACTGCAGCAACTCACCGAGGTTCCTTCGACAGCACCTTCCAAACCCACGACCGCTACCGTCTAGAAGGACGAGGGCAGCAGACACACGGGGAACACCACCAACCTGGAAGTTCCCCTCTGAGCCACTCGCCATCCCGACTTGGGAATACATCGGCCGTTCCTTCCCTGTCGCTGGGTCAAAATCCTGGGAACTCCCTCCCTAACAGCACAATGGGTGTACCTACACCACAGGGGACAGCAGCGGCTCAAGAAGGCGGCTAACCCATCACCTTCTCAAGGGGCAATAAGGGGAATGGGGCAATAAACGCTGGGCCCGGCCCAGTGATGCCCACATCCCTGCGAAATGAATATAAAACCACAGACATACACACACAGGCCATACAGTATCAGATGGAAATGAACTTCTCCCTTTCCCCTGCTGTGCTCCGATAGCCTCTTCGAGGCTCTTGCTCAATCATGTTGAGGTCGATTGTTAAAGAACCAGTGGCAACCGAATCGCCTCAACGCCCAAACTGTTTGGCAGGACAGTCCCACTCATGAGATCATAAGGGATTAGGAGCAGGAGGAGGCCATTCGGCCCCTCGAACCTGCTCCGCCCCGTTCGATAAGATCGCGGCTGATCTGATTGTAGCCTCGACTCCACTTTCCTGCCTGTCCCCCTCCCCCCAAACCCTCAACTCCCCTTGTCGATCGAAACTCTGTCTAACTCGGCCTCGGATATATTCAGTGACCCGGCCTCCGCCACTCTCTGGGTGGGGGGGGGGGGAGAGAATCCCACAGACTGACCCCCCCCCCGCCTCTGAGAGAAGAAATTCCTCCTCGTCTCCCTCTTCAATGGGAGACCCCACCCCCTCCTTATTTTTAAACTGTGCCCCCCCTCGTTCTACCTTCTCTCCCACCCCAACGAGGGGGGAAACACCCTCTCAGCATCCATCCTGTCAAACCCCCTCCCTCCACCCCCCCCCACTCAGGATCTTATCTGTCTCAATAAGATCCCCTCTCGTTCTTCTAAACCCCAATGGGTACCGGCCCCGACCTGCTCAACCTTTCCCCATGAGACAAAGCCCCCCCTTCATCCCGGGAATCGGCAGAGCGAACCTTCTCCCAACGGCTCCCAGCACGAGTTTGTCCCCCCTTAAGTAAGGGGGCCGGAACTGTTCACAGTACTCCGGCTGCGGACTCGCCAACGCCCCATCCAGTTGTAGCAAGACTCCAGACACCTGAGCACAAGAACGTAGGTTGACAGCCCTGGCTGCTACCTTGCAGCTTAGATGAGGAGACAATTACACCTTTGCCTCCCTCTGCACCTTTTGGGTCTCCTCCCTGCCCTGGCTTTCCCCTCCCTCATTCTCCTCTCCCTCGGCACTCCCCCTCTGCACTCAGCCTCTCGCTCCCCAACTTTTCCAACTCCCTTGCCCTGCATCTGAGCCATTATCACCTACCCCCCCCCGCCACTGGCCTCAATAAAACTGAAGCCTATTTCGAACACGTAGCAGGTCGCTGGCGGAATGGGGGAGTGAGAGGGAATGAGACAGCCAGAAAGAGAGAGGGAAGGGGAGCCAAAATAGAGCCAGTTCTTCGCAGAATCACAGAATCACACACGGCGCAGAAGAGGCCCTTCGGCCCATCAAGTCTGCACTGACACGTGAGAAACACCTGACCTACCTACCTAATCCCCTTTACCAGCGCTCAGCCCCATAGCCTTGAATGTTAGGACGTGCCGAGTGCTCATCCAGGTACTTTTTAAAGGATGTGAGGCAACCTGCCTCCACCACCCAGGCAGCGCATTCCAGACCCTCACCACCCTCTGGGTACAAAAGTTTTTCCTCACATCCCCCCTAAACCTCCTGCCCCTCACCTTGAACTTGTGTCCCCCTCGTGACTGACCCTTCAACTAAGGGGAACAGCTGCTCCCTATCCATCCTGTCCATGCCCTTCATAATCTTGTACACCTCGATCAGGTCACCCCTCAGTCTTCTCTGCTCCAACGTAAACAACCCAAGTCTATCCAACCTCTCTTCATAACTTAAATGTTTCATCCCAGGCAACATCCTGGTGAATCTCCTCTGCACCCCTCCAGTGCAATCACATCCTTCCTATAATGTGACCAGAACTGCACACAGCACTCCAGCTGTGGCCTCACCAAGGTTCTATACAACTCCAACATGACCTGCCTACTTTTGTAATCTATGCCTTGATTGATAAAGGCAAGTGTCCCATATGTCTTTTTCACCACCCCACTAACATGCCCCTCCGCCTTCAGAGATCTATGGACACACACGCCAAGGTCCCTTTGTTCCTCAGAATTTCCTAGTGCCATGCTGTTCATTGAATACTTCCTTGTCAAATTACTCCTTCCAAAGTGTATAACCTCACACTTTTCAGGGTTAAATTCCATCTACCACTTATCTGCCCATTTGACCTTCCTGTCTATATCTTCCTGTAGCCCAAGACACTCAACCTCACTGTTAACCACCCAGCCAATCTTTGCGTCATCCACAAACTTACTAATCCTACTCCCCACATTGTCATCTTGTCCATTATATAAATGACAAATAATAGGGGACCCAGCACAGATCCCTGTGGTATGCCACTGGACACTGGCTTCCAGTCACTAAAGCATCCTTCTGTCATCACCCACTGTCTCCGACAACTAAGCCAACTTTGAATTCACCTTATCAAATTACCCTGTATCCCATGTGCATTTGCCTTCTTTATAAGTCTCCCATGTGGGGCTTTGTCAAAGGCTTTGCCGAAATCCATATAAACGACATCAGCTGCACCACCCTCATCTACACACCTGGTCACTTCCTCAAAAAATTCAATCAAATCAAAACAAAACTTGAGGGAGAAAGAGATAGAAAGAGAGAGAGAGAGAAAGAGAGTGAGAGTCGAAATACAGACAGAGATTGAGGGAGAAAGAGGGAGAAAGATTCAGAGAAAGAGAGAGTGAAAGAGTCAAGATAGAGCCAGGGATAGAGGGAGAAAGAGATAGAAAGAGAGAGGGAGAGAGAAATAGAGGGGGTTGAAATAGAGCCAGAAATTGAGGGACAGAGAGGTAGGGAGAGAGAGAGAGAGGGAGAAAGAGCCAAAATAGAACCAGAGATTGAGAGAGAGAGATAGAAAGAGAGGAAGAGAAAGAGAGAGTCAAAATAGAGCCAGGGATTAACAGAGAAAGGGATAGAATGAGAGAGGGAGAGAGTGAAAACAAAGCCAGGGATGAGGGAAAAAGAGAGGGAGAGAGAGAGGGAAAGAGAGAAAGACAGAGTCAAAATAGAGACAGAGATTGAGGGAGCAAGAGATAGATAGAGAGAGAGGGAGAGTCAAAATAGAGGCAGAGAATGAGGGAGAGAGAGGTAGAAAGAGAAAGAGGGAGAGAGTTTCCGTTTTAATCTCTCCGGTTCCCATCCCCTGTCTTACCCCTTGAATCTTCACTCTGGAGCAAACAGGGGAGTGTGATGCTCTCTGAGGTCATTCGTTGGCCGTGAGGGGGAGGAACGAGTGTCCTGCTCAGCTGCTGACGCCTGTGCTCTGTCCGTACGTGTCCTGTTCACCGTTAGACCACCGGCAGACTTCAAGCCGTCTCCCAGCCACATAAGAAAGGGGCTTCCCCCAAAGCAGTCGGTGAACTAACAATGTGCACGTTGCGCGTCGGGGTAGGCACCTGCTTAACTTGCCTGCTGCTCGAGGGGAAACTCACACAGCAGCAAAATCGTTCGTCTTCAACAAGGTGAAATCTAGTTTACCGTTTACTGCAAGTGACTGAAGGACAAATGATCAAGCCACTAACTTGGAACATGCGAGGCCATTCAGCCCACCGAGCTGGCTCCGCCATTCGCACAGATCACGGCTGAACATTTCCCCCCTCGAGCCATTTTGCCCCATTATTCCCCCCCCACCCCCACGTCCGAGGCAGGAGGAGTGCGCCGTCTCTCTCCAGTCCCACCGCTCCACGGGTCACAACAAATATCTAAACCCTTTACCAGCCAGCCGGACGGACAAATGTGCGCCTTACCTTGGAAACAGGTGCAATGTGTGTACGTGTCCTATCTGTCCGCCCTGTGTATTCACATGTGTAGCTTCCAGTACAGGCAAATGCGCCACGCCATGAGCCCGGCTGGTTGTCAGAGTAATCCTTAGCGCACTGAGGGTTATTTAGCGAATGTTGTCCAATCGGGCATTCACATCTAATGTTGGACATTGTGTTTTGAGTTTTGCGAGCACAGGCTCGCTGGGTACAGTCTGCACCTTGCCTGTTGTGAAGAGCAGGATGATTATAAAACCAGACGTGTCAAGTTGAAGGCAAAGCCTATTAATGCACAGTGTGAAATATGAAAGTATAATAATTGCTCTTTCTAAGTACCTTAATTCTCACATACACACACACACACATACATATATACACACACACACATACATACACACACACACAGACACACATACACCCACGCACACAGACACACATACACACAGACACACATACACACACATATACACACACATATACACACATACACACACACAGCCACACATACACACACACGCACACAGACACACATACACACACATATACACACACATATACACACATACACACACACAGCCACACATACACACACACGCACACAGACACACATACACACACATATACACACACATATACACACATACACACACACAGCCACACATACACACACACGCACACAGACACACATACACACACATATACACACACATATACACACATACACACACACAGCCACACATACACACACACGCACACACAGGCACACACACGCAAATACACACAGACACACACACACACACAAACCGAAAATAAAAAATAAAGTAAAATAGAGGAATTCTGCCAAAAGGTCAAAAGTTAATGGTTCAAGGGAAGAGGATAAACGGTGTCCGTGCAACAAGCCAGTGCGACACCCCTATCACTGTCGGACATACAGCCCAGTTACCATGCACCGTGGTACGGTAGAGGTGGGATTAGTGAAGGTGGGGGTGCAGCCAGGGGGCAGAAATACCAAGAGGTCAGGAACGGCTGGCTCCTCAGCTCCGGCCTGGGGAACAATCGACGGCTCTTGCGTGGCTCGCTTATCAGGCGGACGCGAGGAAAACTTGCAGTCAGTCAATTTCAGGGCGCAGAGCAGCTTCGGAGCAGGGCGATTTCACGCTCCGTGTTGGGATGGGGGCACCGGGGCTTCAGGAGCTGGTGCGTTCCCTAACCAAGCAGCCGGCCTGCTCTTCCAGCCGATGGAAAGCAGAAAACAGTTTTCAGAGGCGGTTTTCCAGGCACGTTTCGGTTTCTGTGACAAAGCCGCGAGGCCCCATCAGACCCGGTCAAGAGGATTCCAGCCTCCTTGAAACCGCTTAACTACCTTTTCTGGTCAACTGCTGTCTTCCTCAGGGGCAGAGGCAACCAGAGCCCTGGCGTTACCCCTTTAAGGGGCAGGGTCTTTTAAAAACAACGCGCACGCACACGTTCTTCCAGAATGCCCTCAGTCCTTGAAGGTCAGCGAATTTTCCTTGATTAAAGCATTTATGACAGTGCCCAGGAATCTGTCGGCCTCTGTCTTGACCACGATGAGCGACTGAGCTCCCAGGGCCCCCTGGAGTAGAGAATTCCAAAGGCCCGACGCCCTCTGCTCAGAGAAACCCCCTCCCTCGGCACCGCCTTAAGCTGCCTGCCCCTAAATCCGTGAATCCACGCCAAAGATGAAAGGCTGAGAGGCACCGATGGAGATGAGATTCTGTTCTGCCCTTTAAGGTACCACCACGGGCTGGGGCTTGACGCCTAGATGTCAGGCAACCAGAGTGAAGGATTGAGACCTGAGAGCTGTCTCTTCAGCAGCTGTGATGGCTCCTATAGTTGATTATTGGGCGTACTTGCCTTTTCAGGAGGACTGGTTTCCCCACCAGTCCTGCAGCCCGTGATGTTTGAAGGTCACTTATGTTCTTTTTGGAGGGCGGCAGTCGATTTCTGGGCGCTCTACTCTTAGTTCTCCCTGGGCTGAGAACCCTCTCCGATGAAGCATCTCAGAGTTCTTCCCGGAGTTTTGGCATGCGCCAGTTTTTGTCGCGGCCAAAACAAAGAGTCTACTGCGCTAATTCCAAATGAGCCGTTGTTCGGCCAGGCAAGGGAGCTGACAATGCCGGAGCCCCTCTGAGGGGCCTTCCAGGCCTCCTGCCATTGTCGGCGAAGCTGGGGTTTCACCACATTTTCAGATGATTCAATGGACATTCCTGGAGGAAACTTTGTACTTTCATGACTCTTCAGAGAAAACAGAATCTGACAAGGCTCGAACAAACACAGAAAGAGCTCTGTCCACATCTCCATTTTGAAAAGGCCTTCAAAGCTCAATTTAAAGGTTTGAAAGTAAAAACGTGCCTGAATCAGCTGCCCTTAAAAATCCATAATTTCAAACTTACACACGCTTCACAAATGTGATCATGGCCCTTAATGTCCCCCCTCTCCATTTTTAAAAAAATATTCCTCAATGGGATGTGAGTATCGCTGACTGGGCCCAGCATTTGTTACCCGTCCCTAATTGACCCCTTGAGAAGGTGGTGTTGAGTGAGCCACCTCGTTGAGCTGCTGCAGTCCCTGTGATGTTGGTACACCCACCGTGCTGTTAGGGATGGAATTCCCAGGATTCTCACCTGGCGACAGTGAAGGAACGGCCGATATATTTCCAAGTCGGGATGGCGAGTGCGGCTCGGAGGGGAACTTCCAGGTGGGGGTGTTCCCCGTGCGTCTGCTGCCTTCATCCTTCTAGACGGTAGCGGTCGTGGGTTTGGAAGGTGCTGTCGAAGGAGACTGGGTGAATTGCTGCAGTGCATCTTGTAGATGCTGCTACTGTGCGTCGGTGGTGGGGGGAGTGAATGTTGGTGGATGGGGTGCCGATCGAGCGGGGGCTGCTTTGTCCTGGATGGTGTCGAGCTTCACGAGTGTTGTGGGAGCCGCACTCATCCGGGCAAGTGGGGAGTATCCAATCGCACTCCTGACTTGTGTCTTGTAGATAGTGGACAGTCTTTGTGGGGGAGTCAGGAGGTGAGTGACTCTCCGCAGGATTCACAGCCTCTGACCTGCTCTTCTAGCCACAGTATTTATATGGCTGGTCCGGTTCAGTTTCTGGTCAATGGTAACCCCCAGGATGTTGATGAGATAATGGGTTCAGCCCTGAAATGATATCTTCTCGCATGGTTTGCTATCAGGTGTGTTTAATGCTGCTCCAGTGAGACGCATTGGCATTTTCTAAAGGGTCAAAGTTGTGGTCGGAACTCAAGTTGCTGCTGTGTTATGGTGACCCCTTGACCCCTTGGATTGCTGCGGTGATGTCACTGTGCAGGAGGCCTCAGCGCCGAAACCCGGGGGCGGAAAGACTCCCGGTGCGGGCACTGAGGGTGGGCAGCGCTGTCGGAGGAGGGGTCCCAGCGAGGGGAGCTCCTGGAGCGGGGGAGGGGGTAAAATATCCCACAGCCGCCTTTGGAAGAAGGACACATTCCATAGGGGTGGGTGGTGGGGGGGACCCGAGGGTTTCCGAGGGCTAATGTGTTATTCCCCTGAACACCACATGGTGACAAACAACAGATTAAAAGGGGATTCTAACCTTGGGGTTAATGGGCAGAGTCGAGGGAGCTAAACTCTGTATCTAACCCTGTGCTGTACCTGTCCTGGGAGTGTTTGATGGGGACAGTGTAGAGGGAGCTTTACTCTGTATCTAACCCTGTGCTATACCTGTCCTGGGAGTGTTTGATGGGGACAGCGTAGAGGGATCTTTACTCTGTATCTAACCCCGTGCTGTACCTGTCCTGGGAGTGTTTGATGAGGACAGTGTAGAGGGAGCTTTACTCTGTATCTAACCCCGTGCTGTTCCTGTCATGGGAGAGTTTGACGGGGTCAGTGTAGAGGGAGATTTACTCTGCATCTAACCCCGTGCTGTACCTGTCCTGGGAGTGTTTGATGGGGACAGTGTCGAGGGAGCTTTACTCTGTATCTAACCCCATGCTGTACTTGTCCTGGGAGTGTTTGACGGGGACAGTTTAGAAGGAGCTTTACTCATTATCTAACCCCGTGCTTTACCTGTCCTCGGAGTGTTTGGTGGGGACAGTGTAGAGGGAGCTTTACTCTGTTTCTAACCCTGTGCTGTACCTGTCCTGAGAGTGTTTGATGGGGACGGTGTAGAGGGAGATTTAATCTGTATCTAACCCCGTGCTGTACCTATCCTGGGAGTGTTTGATGGGGACAGTGTGGACGGAGATTTACTCTTTATCTAACACTGTGCTGTACCTGTCCTGGGAGTGTTTGATGGGGACAGTGTAGACGGAGCATTACTCTGTATCTAACACCGTGCTGTACCTGTCCTGGGAGTGTTTGCTGGGGACAGTGTAGAGTGAGCTTTACTCTGTATCTAACCCCGTGCTGTACATGTTCTGGGAGTGTTTGATGGGGAAAATGTAAAGGGAGCTATACTCTGTATCTAACCGTTGCTGTACCTGTCCTGGGAGTGTTTGATGGGGACAGTGTAGAAGGAGATTTACTCTGTATCTAACCCCATTCTGTACCTGTCCTGGGAGTGTTTGATGGGGACAGTGTAGAGGGAGCTTTACTCTGTATCTAACCGTTGCTGTACCAGTCCTGGGAGTGTTTGATGGGCACAGTGTAGAGGGAGCTATAAACTATATCTAACCACGTGCTGTACCTGCCCTGGGAGTGTTTGATGGGGACGGTGTAGAGGGAGATTTACTCTGTATCTAACCCTGTGCTGTACCTGTCCTGGGAGTGTTTGATGGGGACAGCGTTAGAGATATTTACTCTGTATCTAACCCTGTGCTGTACCTGTCATGGGAGAGTTTGACGGGGACAGTGTAGAGGGAGATTTACTCTGTATCTAACACATGCTGTACCTGTCCTGGGAGTGTTTGATGGGGACAGTGTAGAGGGTGCTTTACTCATTCTCTAACCCCGTGCTTTACCTGTCCTCGGAGTGTTTGGTGGGGACAGTGTAGAGGGAGATTTACTCTGTATCGAACCCCATGCTGTACCTGTCCTGGGAGTGTTTGATGGGGACAGCGTAGAGGGATCTTTACTCTGTTTCTGACCCCGTGCTGTATCTGTCCAGGGAGTGTTTGATGGGTACAGTTTAGAGGGAACTTTACTCTGTATCTAACCCCGTGCTGTACCTGTCCTGGGAGTGTTTAATGGGGACAGTGTAGAGGAAGCTTTACTCTCTGTCTAACCCCATGCTGTACATGTCCTGGGAGTGTTTGATGGGGACAGTGTAGAGGGAGATTTACTCTGCATCTAACCATGTGCTGTACCTGTCCTGGGAGTGTTTGATGGGGACGGTGTAGAGGGAGCTTTACTCTCTATCTGACTCCGTGCTGTACCTATCCTGGGAGTGTTTAATGGGGACAATGTAGATGGCGCTTTACTCTGTATCTAATCCCGTGCTGTACCTGTCCTGGGAGTGTTTGATGGGGACAGTGTAGATGGCGCTTTACTCTGTATCTAACCCTGTGCTGTACCTGCCCTGGGAGTGTTTGATGGGGACAGTGTAGAAGGAGCTTTACTCTGTATTTAACCCCATTCTGTACCTGTCCTGGGAGTGTTTGATGGGGACAGTGTAGAGGGAGCTTTACTCTGTATCTAACCGTTGCTGTACCTGTCCTGGGAGTGTTTGATGGGGACAGCGTTAGAGATATTTACTCTGTATCTAACCCTGTGCTGTACCTGTCATGGGAGAGTTTGACAGGGACAGTGTAGAGGGAGCCTTACTCTGTATCTAACCCTGTGCTGTATCTGTCCTGGGAGTGTTTGATGGGTACAGTTTAGAGGGAACTTTCCTCTGTATCTAACCCCGTGCTGTACCTGTCCTGGGAGTGTTTAATGGGGACAGTGTAGAGGAAGATTTACTCTCTGTCTAACCCCATGCTGTACATGTCCTGGGAGTGTTTGATGGGGACAGTGTAGAGGGAGATTTACTCTGTATCGAACCCCATGCTGTACTTGTCCTGGGAGTGTTTGATGGGGACAGTGTAGAGGGAGATTTACTCTGTATCGAACCCCATGCTGTACTTGTCCTGGGAGTGTTTGATGGGGACAGTGTAGAGGGAGCTTTACTCTGTATCTAACCTCGTGCTGTACCTGTCCTGGGAGTGTTTGATGGGGACAGTGTAGAGGGAGCTTTAAAATGTTTCTAACCCCGCGCTGTACCTGTCCTGGGAGTGTTTGATGGGGACAGTGTAGAGGGAGCTTTACTCACTATCTAACCTCGTGCTGTACCTATCCTGGGAGTGTTTGATGGGGACGGTGTAGAGGGAGCATTACTCTGTATCTCACCCCGTGCTGTATCTGTCCTGGGAGTGTTTGATGGGTACAGTTTAGAGGGAGCTTTACTCTGTATCTAACCCTGTGCTGCACCTATCCTGGGTGTGTTTGATGGGGACAGTGTAGAGGGAGATTTACTCTGTATCTAACCCTGTGCTGTACCTGTCCTGGGAGTGTTTGATGGAGACAGTGTAGAGGAAGCTTTACTCTCTGTCTAACCCCATGCTGTACATGTCCTGGGAGTGTTTGATGGGGACAGCGTAGAGGGATCTTTACTCTGTATCTAACCCCGTGCTGTTCCTGTCATGGGAGAGTTTGACGGGGACAGTGTAGAGGGAGATTTACTCTGTATCTAACCCCGTGCTGTACCTGTCCTGGGAGTGTTTGATGGGGACACTGTAGAGGGAGATTTACTCTGCATCTAACCCTGTGCTGTACCTGTCCTGGGAGTGTTTGATGGGGACAGTGTAGAGGCATCTTTACTCTGTATCTAACCCCGTGCTGTACCTGTCCTGGGAGTGTTTGATGGGGACAGTGTAGAGTGAGCTTTACTCTGTATCTAACCCCATTCTGTACCTGTCCTGGGAGTGTTTGATAGGGACAGTGTAGAGGGAGCTTTACTCTGTATCTAACCCCGTGCTGTACAATTTCTGGGAGTGATGGATGGGGAAAATGTAGAGGGAGCTTTACTCTGTATCTAACCCTGTGCTGTACCTGTCCTGGGAGTGTTTGACGGGGACAGTGTAGAGGGAGCTTTACTCTGTATCTAACCCCATGTGGTACCTGTTCTGGGAGTGTTTGATGGGGACAGTGTAGAGGGTGCTTTACTTATTCTCTAACCCCGTGCTTTACCTGTCCTCGGAGTGTTTGGTGGGGACAGTGGAGAGGGAGATTTACTCTGTATCTAACCCCGTGCTGTACCTGTCCTGGGAGTGTTTGATGGGGACATTGTAGAGGGAGCTTTACTCTGTATCTAACCCCGTGCTGTACCTGTCCTGGGAGTGTTTGATGGGGACAGTGTAGAGGAAGCTTTACTCTGTATCTAACCCCATGCGGTACCTGTTCTGGGAGTGTTTGATGGGGGGAGTGTAGAGGAAGCTTTACTCTGTATCTAACCCCGTGCTGTACCTGTCCTGGGAGAGTTTGATGGGGACATTGTAGAGTCAGCTTTACTCTGTATCTAACCTCGTGCTGTACCTGTCATGGGAGAGTTTGACGGGGACAGTGCAGAGGGAGATTTACTCTGTATCTAACCCCGTGCTGTACCTGTCCTGGGAGTGTTTGATGGGGACAGTGTAGAGGGAGATTTACTCTGTATCTAACCCCGTGCTGTATCTGTCCTGGGAGTGTTTGATGGGGACAGTGTAGAGGGAGCTTTACTCTGTATCTAACCCCGTGCTGTACCTGTCCTGGGAGTGTTTGATGGGGACAGTGTAGAGGGAGCTTTACTCTGTACCTAACACCGTGCTTTACCTGTCCTGGGTGTGTTTGATGGGGACAGTGTAGAGGGAGCTTTACTCTGTATCTAACCCCGTGCTGTACCTGTCCTCGGAGTGTTTGGTGGGGACAGTGGAGAGGGAGATTTACTCTGTATCTAACCCCGTGCTGTACCTGTCCTGGGAGTGTTTGATGGGGACAGTGTAGAGGGAGCTTTACTCTGTATCTAACCCCGTGCTGTACCTGTCCTGGGAGTGTTTGATGGGGACAGTGTTGAGGGAGCTTTTCTCTTTTTCTAACCCCGTGCTGTATCTGTCCTGGGAGTGTTTGATGGGTACAGTTTGGAGGGAACTTTACTCTGTATCTCACCCCGTGCTGTACCTGTCGTGGGAATGTTTGATGGGGACGGTGTAGAGGGAGCTTTACTCTGTATCTAACCCTGTGCTGTACCTGTCCTGGGAGTGTTTGATGGGGACAGTGTAGAGGGAGATTTACTCTGTATCTAACCCCGTGCTGTACCTGTCCTGGGAGTGTTTGATGGGGACAGTGTAGAGGAAGCTTTACTCTCTGTCTAACCCCATGCTGTACCTGTCCTGGGAGTGTTTGATGGGGACAGTGTAGAGGGATCTTTACTCTGTATCTAACCCCGTGCTGTTCCTGTCATGGGAGATTTTGACGGGGACAGTGTAGAGGGAGATTTACTCTGCATCTAACCCTGTGCTGTACCTGTCCTGGGAGTGTTTGATGGGGACGGTGTAGAGGGAGCTTTACTCTGTATCTAACCCCGTGCTGTACTTGTCCTGGGAGTGTTTGACGGGGACAGTTTAGAAGGAGCTTTACTCATTATCTAACCCCGTGCTTTACCTGTCCTCGGAGTGTTTGGTGGGGACAGTGTAGAGGGAGATTTACTCTGTATCGAACCCCATGCTGTACTTGTCCTGCGAGTGTTTGATGGGGACAGTGTTGAGGGAGATTTACTCTTTATCTAACACTGTGCTGTACCTGTCCTGAGAGTGTTTGATGGGGACAGTGTAGACGGAGCATTACTCTGTATCTAACACCGTGCTGTACCTGTCCTGGGAGTGTTTGCTGGGGACGGTGTAGAGGGTGCTTTACTCTGTATCTAACCCCATGCTGTACCTGTCCTGGGTGTTTTTGATGAAGACAGTGTAGAGAAAGCTTTACTCTCTGTCTAACCCCATGCTGTACATGTCCTGGGAGTGTTTGATTGGGACAGTGTAGAGGGAGCTTTACTCTGTATCTAACACTGTGCTGTACCTGTCCTGGGAGTGTTTGATGGGGACAGCGTAGAGGGATCTTTACTCTGTATCTAACCCCGTGCTGTTTCTTTCATGGGAGAGTTTGACGGGGACAGTGTAGAGGGAGATTTACTTTGTATCTAACCCTGTGCTGTACCTGTCCTGGGAGTGTTTGATGGGGACGGTGTAGAGGGAGATTTAATCTGTATCTAACACCGTGCTGTACCTATCCTGGGTGTGTTTGATGGGGACAGTGTAGTGCGAGATTTACTCTGTATCTAACGCTATGCTGTACCTGTCCTGGGAGTGTTTGATGGGGACAGTATGGAGCCAGATTTACTCTTTATCTAACACTGTGCTGTACCTGTCCTGGGAGTGTTTGATGGGGACAGTGTAGAGGGAGCATTACTCTGTTTCTAACACCGTGCTGTACCTGTCCTGGGAGTGTTTGCTGGGGACGGTGTAGAGGGTGCTTTACTCTGTATCTAACCCCATGCTGTACCTGTCCTGGGTGTTTTTGATGAAGACAGTGTAGAGAAAGCTTTACTCTCTGTCTAACCCCATGCTGTACATGTCCTGGGAGTGTTTGATGGGGACAGTGTAGAGGGAGCTTTACTCTGTATCTAACACTGTGCTGTACCTGTCCTGGGAGTGTTTGATGGGGACAGCGTAGAGGGATCTTTACTCTGTATCTAACCCCGTGCTGTACCTGTCCTGGGACTGTTTGCTGGGGACAGTGTAGAGGGAGCTTTAATCTCTGTCTCACCCCGTGCTGTACATGTCATGGGAGTGTTTGATGGGGACAGCGTAGAGGGATCTTTACTCTGTATCTAACCCCGTGCTTTACCTGTCCTCGGAGTCTCTGGTGGGGAAAGTGTAGAGGGAGATTTACTCTGTATCTAACCCCGTGCTGTACCTGTCCTGGGAGTGTTTGGTGGGGAAAGTGTAGAGGGAGATTTACTCTTTATCTAACCCCGTGCTGTACCTGTCCTGGGAGTGTTTGATGGGGACAGTGTAGAGGGAGATTTACTCTGTATCTAACCCATGCTGTACCTGTCCTGGGAGTGTTTGATGGGGACCGTATAGAGGGAGCTTTACTCTCTCTAACCCCGTGCTGTACCTATCCTGGGAGTGTTGGATGCAGACAGTGTAGAGGGAGCTTTACTCTGTATCTAACCCCGTGCTATACCAATCCTGGGTGTGTTTGATGGGGACAGTGTAGAGGGAGATTTACTCTGTATCTAACCCCATGCTTCCCTGTCCTGGGAGTGTCTGATGGGGACAGTGTAGAGGGAGATTTACTCTGTATCTAACCCCGTGCTGTACCTGTCCTGGGAGTGTTTGATGGGGACAGTGTAGAGGGAGATTTACTCTGTATCTAACCCCATGCTTCCCTGTCCTGGGAGTGTTTGATGGGGACGGTGTAGAGGGATCTTCACACTTTCCCTGACAGGCTCACTGGCTGAGTTGCGACACTGTGTGAAATTGTCGAGTGGACATGTGGCGTCTTTACAGAGGATGTGGTGAAAGTGCGGAGTATTGACAGGCTGGCCTGCTCAGTCTGTCATCGTTGAGCTTGTTCTCCAGGGATAATACAGTTTGTATTGACGGAGAGAGATCACGGTGCTCGAGCCCTCCGGCGGGGGTGTGGGGGGTGGGTTGGGTGGGGTGGTGGTGTGGGCGGGTAGGGGGGATGGTCGGAGCTGGGGCAGTGCTGAGAGCACGTCATTAAAGAGGGCTTTTCACAGTGTGAGAGGGAGGGGGCAGTGTTGAGGAGGGAGAGCAAGAATGAGAGAGGGATGGGAATAAGTTGAAAGGGATCCACTCAGCGGATAACTAACTGATAGGGTTAGAGACAATCGGAGAGGGTCAGGAGAGAGAGAGAGAGAGAGAGGGGGTGTTGGTGGGGGAAAGAAAATGAGAGAGAGAGAAATACGTAAAGACAGACTGAGAGAGGGAGAGAGAGAAAGGGAGAGGGTGAGAGAGGGATATACATTGAGACAGGCTGAGAGAGAGATCGAGACAGGGGAAGAGAGAGAGAAAGTGAGACAAAAACTGAGAGGTAAAGAGACTGAGTCAGCTAGAGAGAGAGAGAGTCAGAGAGAGAAAGAGTCAGTGACCGTGAGAAGGAGAAACAGAGAGTCAGAGAGTGAGAGAGAGCATCAGTGACAGTGAGAGCGAGATGCAGACAGAGAGAGAGGGAGTCAGTGAAAAAGAGAGAGAGAGAGAGTCAGTGACAGTGAGAGGGACTAACAGACAGAGAGAGAGAGAGAGGTGTTCAGTGAGAGAAAGATAGGGAGACTGATTCCCCACTCTCTGTCATAATCATCGCTGTGTGTGTGTGTGAGAGAGAGAGAGAGTCAAAATAGAGCCAGAGATTGAGGGAGAAAGAGATAGATAGAAAGAGAGAGTGGGAGAGTCAAAATAGAGGCAGAGAATGAGGGAGAGAGAGTGATAGAAAGAGGGGAGTCTAAATAGAGGCAGAGAATGAGGGAGAGAGAGGTAGAAAGAGAAAGAGGGAGAGAGTTTCTGTTTTAATCTCTCCGGTTCCCATCCCCTGTCTTCCCCCTTGAATCTTCACTCTGGAGCAAACAGGGGAGTGTGATGCTCTCTGAGGTCATTCGTTGGCCGTGAGGGGGAGGAACGAGTGTCCTGCTCATCTGCTGACGTCTGTGCTCTGTCCGTACGTGTCCTGTTCACCGTTAGACCACCGGCAGACTTCAAGCCATCTCCCAGCTATGTAAGAAAGGGGCTTCCCCCAAAGCAGTCGGTGAACTAACAATGTGCACATCACGAGACAGGGTAGGCACCTGCTTAACTTGCCTGCTGCTCGAGGGGAAACTCACACAGCAGCAAAATCGTTCGTCTTCAACAAGGTGAAATCTAGTTTACCACTTACTGCAAGTGACTGAAGGACAAACGATCAAGCCACTAACTTGGAACATGCGAGGCCATTCAGCCCACCGAGCCAGCTCCACCATTCACACAGATCACGGTTGAACATTTCCCCCCTCGAGCCATTTTGCCCCATTATTCCCACCCCCACCCCCACCCCCACATCCGAGACAGGAGGAGTGCGCCGTCTCTCTCCAGTCCCACCGCTCCACGGGTCACACCAAATATCTAAACCCTTTCTCCAGCCAGCCGGACGCCTTACCTTGGAAACAGGTGCAATGTGTGCACGTGTCCTATCTGTCCGCCCTGTGTATTCACATGTGTAGCTTCCAGTACAGGCAAATACGCCACACCATGAGCCTGGCTGACAATCGTAAACTGGCTGTCAGCGTAATCCTTAGCACACTGAGGGTTATTTAGCAAATGTTGTCCAATCGGGCATTCACATCTAATGTTGGACATTGTGTTTTGAGTTTTGCGAGCACAGGCTGGCTGGGTACAGTCTGCACCTTGCCTGTTGCGAAGAGCAGGATGATCATAAAACCAAACATGTCAAGTTGAAGGCAAAGCTTATTAACGCACAGTGTGAAATATGAAAGTATAATAATTACTCTTTCTAAGTACATTAATTCTCACGTACACACACACTCACACACACACATACATACACACACATATATACACAGACACAAACAGACACAAATACATACACACACATACGTGCACACACACACACACATACACACTCTCACACATACATACACATATACACACACACACTCACACACACATATACACACACACTCACACACACATACATACACACACACGCACACACACACATATACACATAGACACACACAGACACAAATACACACACACATATGTGCACACACACATACATAAACATACACACACACACAGACACACATGCAAACACATATACACACACAGACGCACACAGGCACACAGACACTCACATATACACACCCATACATACACATACACACACACACAGACACACATGCAAACACATATACACACACAGACACACACAGGCACACAGACACTCACATATACACACACATACATACACATACACACACATGCACACACACACATATACACACATGCACACACACAGTTACACATACACACACACGCAAACACAAGCACACACGCAAATACACACAGACACACACACGCACAAACCAAAAATAAAATATTAAGTAAAATAGAGGAATTCTGCCAAAACTAAGTGGCCACTGCCCTAATTCCAAATGAGCCGTTGTTCGGCTGGGCAAGGGAGCTGACAATGCCGGAGCCCCGCTGAGGGGCCCTCCAGGCCTCCTGCCGTTGTCGGCGAAGCTGGGGTTTCACCGCATTTTCAGATGATTCAATGGACATTCCTGGAGGAAACTTTGTACTTTCATGACTCTTCAGAGATAACAGAATCTGACAAGGCTCGAACAAACACAGAAAGAGCTCTGTCCACATCTCCATTTTGAAAAGGCCTTCAAACCTCAATTTAAAGGTTTGAAAGTAAAAACGTGCCTGAATCAGCTGCCCTTAAAAATCCATAATTTCATACTTACACACGCTTCACAAATGCGAGCATGGCCTTTAATGTCCCCCCTCTCCATTTTTAAAAAAATATTCCTCAATGGGATGTGGGCATCGCTGGCCGGGCCCAGCGTTTGTTACCCGTCCCTAATTGCCCCCTTGAGAATATGGTGGTGGGTGAGCCGCCTCCTTGAGCCGCTGCAGTCCCTGTGGTGTAGGGACACCCACCGCGCTGTTAGGGAGGGAGTTCCCAGGATTTTGACCCGGCGACAGTGAAAGAACGGCCGATACGTTTCCAAGTTGGGATGGCGAGTGCAGCTCGGAGGGGAACTTCCAGGTGGGGGTGTTCCCCGTGCGTCTGCTGCCCTCGTCCTTCTAGACGGTAGCGGTCGTGGGTTTGGAAGGTGCTGTCGAAGGAACCTCGGTGAGTTGCTGCAGTGCATCTTGTAGATGCTGCCGCTGTGCGTCGGTGGTGGGGGGAGTGAATGTTGGTGGATGGGGTGCCGATCGAGCGGGGGCTGCTTTGTCCTGGACGGTGTCGAGCTTCTCGAGTGTTGTGGGAGCCGCACTCATCCAGGCAAGAGGGGGGAGTGTCCCATCGCACTCCTGACTTGTGCCGTGTAGATGGTGGACAGGCTTTGGGGGGGAGTCAGGAAGTGAGTGACTCTCCGCAGGATTCCCAGCCTCTGACCTGCTCTTGTAGCCGCAGTGTTTATATGGCTGGTCCAGCTCAGTTTCTGGTCAATGGTAACCCCCAGGATGTTGATGAGGTAATGGGTTCAGCCCTGAAATGATATCTTCTCGCATGGTTTGCTATCAGGTGTGTTTAATGCTGCTCCAGTGAGACGCATTGGCATTTTCTAAAGGGTCAAAGTTGTGGTTGGAACTCAAGTTGCTGCTGTGTTATGGTGACCCCTTGACCCCTTGGATTGCTGCGGTGATGTCACTGTGCAGGAGGCCTCAGCGCCGAAACCCGGGGGCGGAAAGACTCCCGGTGCGGGCACTGAGGGTGGGCAGCGCTGTCGGAGGAGGGGTCCCAGCGAGGGGAGCTCCTGGAGCGGGGGAGGGGGTAAAATATCCCACAGCCATCGTTGGAAGAAGGACACATTCCATAGGGGTGGGTGGTGGGGGGGACTCGAGGGTTTCCGAGGGCTAATGTGTTATCCCCCTGAACACCACATGGAGGCAAACAACAGAATAAAAGAGGCTTCTCACCTTAGGGTTAATGGGCAGAGTCGAGGGATCTTTACTCTGTATCTAACCCCGTGCTGTACCTGTCCTGGGAGTGTTTGATGGGACCAGTGTAGAGGGAGCTTTACTCTGTATCTAACCCTGTGCTGTACCTGTCCTGGGAGTGTTTGATGGGACCAGTGTAGAGGGAGATTTACTCTGTATCTAACCCCGTGCTGTACCTGTCCTGGGAGTGTTTGACAGGGACAGTGTAGAGGGAGATTTACTCTGTATCTAACCCCGTGCTGTACCTGTCCTGGGAGTGTTTGATGGGGACAGTGTAGAGGGAGATTTACTCTGTATCTAACCCCGTGCTGTACCTGTCCTGGGAGTGTTTGATGGGGACGGTGTAGAGGGAACTTCACACTTTCCTTGACAGGCTCACTGACTGAGTTGCGACACTGTGTGAAATTGTCGAGTGGACATGTGGCCACTTTACAGAGGATGTGGTGAAAGTGCTGAGTGTTGACAGGCTGGCCTGCTCAGTCTCTCATCATTGAGCTTGCTCTCCAGGGATAATACAGTTTGTATTGACGGAGTGAGATCACGGTGCTCGAGACCTCTGGCGGGGGGTGGGGGGGTGGGAGGTCGGAGCTGCGGCAGAGCTGAGAGCTCGTCATTAAAGAGGGCTTTTCACAGTGTGAGAGGGAAGGGGCAGTGTTGAGGAGGGAGAGGAAGAGCAAGAGAAGGATGGGGATAAGGCAAAAGGGATCCACACAGCGGATGAATAACTGAAAGGGATAGAGACAATCGGAGAGGGTCAGAAGAGAGAGAGAGAGAGAGAGTCAGTGAGAAAGAGAGAGAGAGAGAGAGTCAGTGGCAGTGAAAGGGGCAAACAGACAGACAGTGATAGAGAGGGGTTCAGTGAGAGAAAGAGAGAGAGACTGATTCTCAACTCTCTCTCTTAATCATCGCTGTGTGTGTGTGTGTGAGAGAGAGAGAGAGTCAAAATAGAGCCAGTGATTGAGGGAGAAAGAGATTGATAGAAAGAGAGGGAGGGAGAGTCAATATAGAGGCAGAGAATGAGGGAGAGAGAGGTAGAAAGAGAAAGAGGGAGAGAGTTTCTGTTTTAATCTCTCTGGTTCCCATCCCCTGTCTTACCCCTTGAATCTTCACTCTGGAGCAAACAGGGGAGTGTGATGCTCTCTGAGGTCATTCGTTGGCTGTGAGGGGGAGGAACGAGTGTCCTGCTCATCTGCTGACACCTGTGCTCTGTCCGTACGTGTCCTGTTCACCGTTAGACTACCGGCAGTCTTCAAGCCGTCTCCCAGCCACGTAAGAAAGGGGCTTCCCCCAAAGCAGTCGGTGAAATAACAATGTGCACGTTGCGCATCGGGGTAGGCACCTGCTTAACTTGCCTGCTGCTCGAGGGGAAACTCACACAGCAGCAAAATCGTTCGTCTTCAACAAGGTGAAATCTAGTTTACCGTTTACTGCAAGTGACTGAAGGACAAACGATCAAGCCACTAACTTGGAACATGCGAGGCCATTCAGCCCACCGAGCCGGCTCCGCCATTCGCACAGATCACGGTTGAACATTTCCCCCCTCGAGCCATTTTGCCCCATTATTCCCACCCCCCCCCCCCCACCCCCACCCCCACGTCCGAGGCAGGAGGAGTGCGCCGTCTGTCTCCAGTCCCACCGCTCCACGGGTCACAACAAATCTCTAAACCGTTTCTCCAGCCAGCCGGACGGACAAATGTGCGCCTTACCTTGGAAACAGGTGCAATGTGTGTACGTGTCCTATCTGTCCGCCCTGTGTATTCACATGTGTAGCTTCCAGTACAGGCAAATGCGCCACACCATGAGCCTGGCTGACAATCGTAAACGGGTTGTCAGCGTAATCCTTAGCGCACTGAGGGTTATTTAGCAAATGCTGTCCAATCGGGCATTCACATCTAATGTTGGACATTGTGTTTTGAGTTTTGCGAGCACAGGCTCGCTGGGTACAGTCTGCACCTTGCCTGTTGTGAAGAGCAGGATGATCATAAAACCAGACATGTCAAGTTGAAGGCAAAGCTTATTAACGCACAGTGTGAAATATGGAAGTATAATAATTACTCTTTCGAAGTACCTTAATTCTCACATACACATACACTCACACACTCACAGATATACATACACACACTCACACATACATACACATATACACACAAACTCACACACACATATACACACACACTCACACACACACATACACACACGCACACACACATATACACATAGACACACACAGACACAAATACACACATACGTGCACACACACTCATACATACACATACACACACACACAGACACACATATACACACACATACATCGACACATACATACATTGACACACACACGCATGCACACGCACACACAGACACACACACACTCACGTATACACACACAAACATACACACACACACTCACACACACATATACACACAGACTCACACACACACATACATACACACACACGCGCACACACACATATACACATAGACACACACAGACACAAATACACACACACATATGTGCACACACACATACATACACATACACACACACACAGACACACATGCAAACACATATACACACACAGACACACACAGGCACACAGACACTCACATATACACACACATACATACACATACACACACATGCACACACACATATACACACATGCACACACACAGTTACACATACACACACACGCAAACACAAGCACACACGCAAATACACACAGACACACACACGCACAAACCGAAAATAAAATATTAAGTAAAATAGAGGAATTCTGCCAAAACTAAGTGGCCACTGCCCTAATTCCAAATGAGCCGTTGTTCGGCTGGGCAAGGGAGCTGACAATGCCGGAGCCCCGCTGAGGGGCCTTCCAGGCCTCCTGCCGTTGTCGGCGAAGCTGGGGTTTCACCACTTTCAGAAGATTCAATGGACATTCCTGGAGGAAACTTTGTACTTTCATGACTCTTCAGAGATAACAGAATCTGACAAGGCTCGAACAAGCACAGAAAGAGCTCTGCCCACATCTCCATTTTGAAAAGGCCTTCAAAGCTCAATTTAAAGGTTTGAAAGTAAAAACGTGCCTCAATCAGCTGCCCTTAAAAATCCATAATTTCAAACTTACACACGCTTCACAAATGCGAGCATGGCCTTTAATGTCCCTCCTCTCCATTTTTAAAAAAATATTCCTCAATGGGATGTGAGCATCGCTGGCCGGGCCCAGCGTTTGTTACCCGTCCTTAATTGCCCCCTTGAGAAGGTGGTGTTGAGTGAGCCACCTCCTTGAGCCGATGCAGTCCCTGTGGTGTAGGTACACCCACCGTGCAGTTAGGGAGAGAGTTTCCCAGGGTTTTGACCCGGCGACAGTGAAGGAACGGCCGATATGTTTCCAGGTGAGGATGGTGAGCGGCTCGGATGTGGAACTTCCAGGTGGTGGTGTTCCCCGTGTGTCTGTTGCCCTCGTCCTTCTAGATGGTAGAGGTCGTGGGCTTGGAAGGTGCTGTCGAAGGAGCCTGGGTGAGTTGCTGCAGTGCATCTTGTAGATGCTGCTACTGTGTGTCGGTGGTGGGGGGAGTGAATGTTGGTGGATGGGGTGCCGATCGAGCGGGGGCTGCTTTGTCCTGGACGGTGTCGAGCTTCTCGAGTGTTGTGGGAGCCGCACTCATCCAGGCAAGTGGGGAATATCCCATCACATTCCTGACTTGTGCCTTGTAGATAGTGGACAGGCTTTGGGGGGAGTCAGGAGGTGAGTGACTCTCCGCAGGATTTCCAGCCTCTGACCTGCTCTTGTAGCCACAGTGTTTATATGGCTGGTCCGGTTCAGTTTCTGGTCAATGGTAACCCCCAGGATGTTGATGAGGTAATGGGTTCAGCCCTGAAATGATATCTTCTCGCATGGTTTGCTATCAGGTGTGTTTAATGCTGCTCCAGTGAGACGCATTGGCATTTTCTAAAGGGTCAAAGTTGTGGTCGGAACTCAAGTTGCTGCTGTGTTATGGTGACCCCTTGACCCCTTGGATTGCTGCGGTGATGTCACTGTGCAGGAGGCCTCAGCGCCGAAACCCGGGGGCGGAAAGACTCCCGGTGCGGGCACTGAGGGTGGGCAGCGCTGTCGGAGGAGGGGTCCCAGCGAGGGGAGCTCCTGGAGCGGGGGAGGGGGTAAAATATCCCACAGCCATCGTTGGAAGAAGGACACATTCCATAGGGGTGGGTGGTGGGGGGGACTCGAGGGTTTCCGAGGGCTAATGTGTTATCCCCCTGAACACCACATGGAGGCAAACAACAGATTAAAAGAGGCTTCTCACCTTAGGGTTAATGGGCAGAGTCGAGGGATCTTTACTCTGTATCTAACCCCGTGCTGTACCTGTCCTGGGAGTGTTTCATGGGGACAGTGTAGAGGGAGCTTTACTCTGTATCTAACCCCGTGCTGTACCTGTCCTGGGAGTGTTTGATGGGGACGGTGTAGAGGGAACTTCACACTTTCCTTGACAGGCTCACTGACTGAGTTGCGACACTGTGTGAAATTGTCGAGTGGACATGTGGCCACTTTACAGAGGATGTGGTGAAAGTGCTGAGTGTTGACAGGCTGGCCTGCTCAGTCTCTCATCATTGAGCTTGCTCTCCAGGGATAATACAGTTTGTATTGACGGAGTGAGATCACGGTGCTCGAGACCTCTGGCGGGGGGTGGGGGGGTGGGAGGTCGGAGCTGCGGCAGAGCTGAGAGCTCGTCATTAAAGAGGGCTTTTCACAGTGTGAGAGGGAAGGGGCAGTGTTGAGGAGGGAGAGGAAGAGCAAGAGAAGGATGGGGATAAGGCAAAAGGGATCCACACAGCGGATGAATAACTGAAAGGGATAGAGACAATCGGAGAGGGTCAGAAGAGAGAGAGAGAGAGAGAGTCAGTGAGAAAGAGAGAGAGAGAGAGAGTCAGTGGCAGTGAAAGGGGCAAACAGACAGACAGTGATAGAGAGGGGTTCAGTGAGAGAAAGAGAGAGAGACTGATTCTCAACTCTCTCTCTTAATCATCGCTGTGTGTGTGTGTGTGAGAGAGAGAGAGAGTCAAAATAGAGCCAGTGATTGAGGGAGAAAGAGATTGATAGAAAGAGAGGGAGGGAGAGTCAATATAGAGGCAGAGAATGAGGGAGAGAGAGGTAGAAAGAGAAAGAGGGAGAGAGTTTCTGTTTTAATCTCTCTGGTTCCCATCCCCTGTCTTACCCCTTGAATCTTCACTCTGGAGCAAACAGGGGAGTGTGATGCTCTCTGAGGTCATTCGTTGGCTGTGAGGGGGAGGAACGAGTGTCCTGCTCATCTGCTGACACCTGTGCTCTGTCCGTACGTGTCCTGTTCACCGTTAGACTACCGGCAGTCTTCAAGCCGTCTCCCAGCCACGTAAGAAAGGGGCTTCCCCCAAAGCAGTCGGTGAAATAACAATGTGCACGTTGCGCATCGGGGTAGGCACCTGCTTAACTTGCCTGCTGCTCGAGGGGAAACTCACACAGCAGCAAAATCGTTCGTCTTCAACAAGGTGAAATCTAGTTTACCGTTTACTGCAAGTGACTGAAGGACAAACGATCAAGCCACTAACTTGGAACATGCGAGGCCATTCAGCCCACCGAGCCGGCTCCGCCATTCGCACAGATCACGGTTGAACATTTCCCCCCTCGAGCCATTTTGCCCCATTATTCCCACCCCCCCCCCCCACCCCCACCCCCACGTCCGAGGCAGGAGGAGTGCGCCGTCTGTCTCCAGTCCCACCGCTCCACGGGTCACAACAAATCTCTAAACCGTTTCTCCAGCCAGCCAGCCGGACGGACAAATGTGCGCCTTACCTTGGAAACAGGTGCAATGTGTGTACGTGTCCTATCTGTCCGCCCTGTGTATTCACATGTGTAGCTTCCAGTACAGGCAAATGCGCCACACCATGAGCCTGGCTGACAATCGTAAACGGGTTGTCAGCGTAATCCTTAGCGCACTGAGGGTTATTTAGCAAATGCTGTCCAATCGGGCATTCACATCTAATGTTGGACATTGTGTTTTGAGTTTTGCGAGCACAGGCTCGCTGGGTACAGTCTGCACCTTGCCTGTTGTGAAGAGCAGGATGATCATAAAACCAGACATGTCAAGTTGAAGGCAAAGCTTATTAACGCACAGTGTGAAATATGGAAGTATAATAATTACTCTTTCGAAGTACCTTAATTCTCACATACACATACACTCACACACTCACAGATATACATACACACACTCACACATACATACACATATACACACAAACTCACACACACATATACACACACACTCACACACACACATACACACACGCACACACACATATACACATAGACACACACAGACACAAATACACACATACGTGCACACACACTCATACATACACATACACACACACACAGACACACATATACACACACATACATCGACACATACATACATTGACACACACACGCATGCACACGCACACACAGACACACACACACTCACGTATACACACACTCACACACACATATACACACAGACTCACACACACACATACATACACACACACGCGCACACACACATATACGCATAGACACACACAGACACAAATACACACACACATATGTGCACACACACATACATACACATACACACACACAGACACACATGCAAACACATATACACACACAGACACACACAGGCACACAGACACTCACATATATACACACATACATACACATACACACACATGCACACACACATATACACACATGCACACACACAGTTACACATACACACACACGCAAACACAAGCACACACGCAAATACACACAGACACACACACGCACAAACCGAAAATAAAATATTAAGTAAAATAGAGGAATTCTGCCAAAACTAAGTGGCCACTGCCCTAATTCCAAATGAGCCGTTGTTCGGCTGGGCAAGGGAGCTGACAATGCCGGAGCCCCGCTGAGGGGCCTTCCAGGCCTCCTGCCGTTGTCGGCGAAGCTGGGGTTTCACCACTTTCAGAAGATTCAATGGACATTCCTGGAGGAAACTTTGTACTTTCATGACTCTTCAGAGATAACAGAATCTGACAAGGCTCGAACAAGCACAGAAAGAGCTCTGCCCACATCTCCATTTTGAAAAGGCCTTCAAAGCTCAATTTAAAGGTTTGAAAGTAAAAACGTGCCTGAATCAGCTGCCCTTAAAAATCCATAATTTCAAACTTACACACGCTTCACAAATGCGAGCATGGCCTTTAATGTCCCTCCTCTCCATTTTTAAAAAAATATTCCTCAATGGGATGTGAGCATCGCTGGCCGGGCCCAGCGTTTGTTACCCGTCCTTAATTGCCCCCTTGAGAAGGTGGTGTTGAGTGAGCCACCTCCTTGAGCCGATGCAGTCCCTGTGGTGTAGGTACACCCACCGTGCAGTTAGGGAGAGAGTTTCCCAGGGTTTTGACCCGGCGACAGTGAAGGAACGGCCGATATGTTTCCAGGTGAGGATGGTGAGCGGCTCGGATGTGGAACTTCCAGGTGGTGGTGTTCCCCGTGTGTCTGTTGCCCTCGTCCTTCTAGATGGTAGAGGTCGTGGGCTTGGAAGGTGCTGTCGAAGGAGCCTGGGTGAGTTGCTGCAGTGCATCTTGTAGATGCTACTACTGTGTGTCGGTGGTGGGGGGAGTGAATGTTGGTGGATGGGGTGCCGATCGAGCGGGGGCTGCTTTGTCCTGGACGGTGTCGAGCTTCTCGAGTGTTGTGGGAGCCGCACTCATCCAGGCAAGTGGGGAATATCCCATCACATTCCTGACTTGTGCCTTGTAGATAGTGGACAGGCTTTGGGGGGAGTCAGGAGGTGAGTGACTCTCCGCAGGATTTCCAGCCTCTGACCTGCTCTTGTAGCCACAGTGTTTATATGGCTGGTCCGGTTCAGTTTCTGGTCAATGGTAACCCCCAGGATGTTGATGAGGTAATGGGTTCAGCCCTGAAATGATATCTTCTCGCATGGTTTGCTATCAGGTGTGTTTAATGCTGCTCCAGTGAGACGCATTGGCATTTTCTAAAGGGTCAAAGTTGTGGTCGGAACTCAAGTTGCTGCTGTGTTATGGTGACCCCTTGACCCCTTGGATTGCTGCGGTGATGTCACTGTGCAGGAGGCCTCAGCGCCGAAACCCGGGGGCGGAAAGACTCCCGGTGCGGGCACTGAGGGTGGGCAGCGCTGTCGGAGGAGGGGTCCCAGCGAGGGGAGCTCCTGGAGCGGGGGAGGGGGTAAAATATCCCACAGCCGCCTTTGGAAGAAGGACACATTCCATAGGGGTGGGTGGTGGGGGGGACCCGAGGGTTTCCGAGGGCTAATGTGTTATCCCCCTGAACACCACATGGAGGCAAACAACAGATTAAAAGGGGATTCTCACCTTGGGGTTAATGGGCAGAGTCGAGGGATCTTTACTGTGTATCTAACCCCGTGCTGTACCTGTCCTGGGAGTGTTTGATGGGGACGGTGTAGAGAGAGATTTACTCTGTATCTAACCCTGTGCTGTACCTGTCCTGGGAGTGTTTGATGGGGACAGTGTAGAGGGAGATTTACTCTGCATCTAACCCCGTGCTGTACCTGTCCTGGGAGTGTTTGATGGGGACGGTGTAGAGGGAACTTCACACTTTCCTTGACAGGCTCACTGGCTGAGTTGCGACACTGTGTGAAATTGTCGAGTGGACATGTGGCCACTTTACAGAGGATGTGGTGAAAGTGCTGAGTGTTGACAGGCTGGCCTGCTCAGTCTCTCATCATTGAGCTGCTCTCCAGGGATAATACGGTTTTTATTTGACGGAGAGAGATCACGGTGCTCGAGACCTCCGGCGGGGGGTGGTCGGAGCTGTGGCAGTGCTGAGAGCACGTCATTAAAGAGGGCTTTTCACAGTGTGAGAGGGAGGGGGCAGTGTTGAGGAGGGAGAGGAAGAGCGAGAGATGGGGATAAGGTGAAAGAGCTCCACACAGCGGATGAGTAACTGATAGGGATAAAGACAATCGGAGAGGGTCAGAAGAGAGAAAGAGAGAGAGAGAGGGGGTGTTGGTGGGGGGAGGAGAAAGGGAGCAAGAAAGGGAGAGAGAGAAATACATAAAGACTGTTTGAGAGGTGGAGAGAGAGCAAGGGAGAGAGTGAGAGAGGGAAATACATTTAGACAGGCTAAGAGAGAGGTAGAGACAGGGGAAGAGAGAGAGAGAGTGAGACAGAAACAGGGAGGTAAAGAGACTGAGTCAGCTAGAGAGAGAGAGAGTCAGAGAGAGAAATAGTCAGTGACCGTGAGAAGGAGAAACAGAAAGACAGAGAGTGAGAGAGAGATTCAGTGAGAGACAGAGAGAGAGAGAGTCAGTGAGAGACAGAGAGAGAGAGAGAGAGAGTCAGTGAGAGACAGAGAGAGAGAGAGAGAGAGTCAGTGAGAGGCAGAGAGAGAGAGAGAGTCAGTGAGAGGCAGAGAGAGAGAGAGAGTCAGTGAGAGACAGAGAGAGAGAGAGAGAGAGTCAGTGAGAGGCAGAGAGAGAGAGAGAGTCAGTGAGAGGCAGAGAGAGAGAGAGTCAGTGAGAGACAGAGAGAGAGAGAGAGAGTCAGTGAGAGACAGAGAGAGAGAGAGAGAGTCAGTGAGAGGCAGAGAGAGAGAGAGAGTCAGTGAGAGACAAAGAAAGAGAGAGAGAGTTAGTGAGAGACAGAGAGAGAGAGTCAATGAGAGTCACAGAGAGAAAGAGTCCGTGAGAGACAGAGAGAGAGAGAGAGTCCATGAGAGACAGAGAGAGAGAGTCAGTGAGAGACAGAGAGAGAGAGAGAGAGAGAGAGTCAGTGAGAGACAGAGAGAGAGAAAGTCCGAGAGACAGAGAGAGAGAGAGTCAGTGAGAGACAAAGAAAGAGAGAGAGAGAGAGTCAGTGAGAGACAGAGAGAGAGAAAGTCAATGAGAGACACAGAGAGAAAGAGTCCGT
Source organism: Carcharodon carcharias (assembly GCF_017639515.1). Taxonomy (NCBI): domain Eukaryota; kingdom Metazoa; phylum Chordata; class Chondrichthyes; order Lamniformes; family Lamnidae; genus Carcharodon; species Carcharodon carcharias. Next base: position 8,083,608 of record NW_024470624.1, read on the forward strand.
GAGAGAGAGAGAGAGTCAGTGAGAGACAGAGAGAGAGAAAGAGTCCATGAGAGACAGAGAGAGAGAGTCAGTGACAGTGAGAGCGAGATGCAGACAGAGAGAGAGAGAGTCAGTGAGAAAGAGAGACTGAGAGAGATAGTCAGTGACAGTGAGAGGGTCAAACAGACAGACAGAGCAAGAGGGGTTCAGTGAGAGAAAGAGAGAGAGACTGATTCCCCACTCTCTGTCCTAATCATTGCTGTGTGTGTGTGTGAGAGAGAGAGAGAGAGTCAGTGATAGTGGGAGGGAGATTCAGACAAACAGAGAGAGAGTGAGAGAGGCTGATTCCCCACTCTGTCCTAATCATCGCTGTGTGAGAGAGAGAGAGAGAGGAGATGGAACAAAAGTCAGATCACTCAAGCAGAAAACATGTTCAATCTGGACTGACAGATGAACAGAGCAGGCTTGCGGATCTGAACCTCAGTCCAGAGCTGGCGCTGAGAGAGAAGGAGAGAGAGAGAGAGACAGTGCAGAGTAAACTTGCCTGAGCTGCACTGACAGGTAAGAGTGTGTGCACAGGCTGGGGGTGAGGGTGAGGGTGTGGGTGAGGGTGAGGGTGGGGGTGAGGGTGGGGGCAGGGGGTGGGGGTGAGGGTGAGTGTGAGGGTGAGGGTGAGTGTGAGGGTGAGGGTGAGGGTGAGGGTGAGGGTGAGTGTGAGGGTGAGGGTGAGGGTGAGTGTGAGGGTGAGTGTGAGGGTGAGGGTGAGTGTGGGGGTGAGGGTGAGGGTGAGTGTGAGGGTGAGGGTGAGGGTGAGGGTGAGTGAGGGTGAGGGTGAGGGTGAGGGTGAGTGTGGGGGTGAGGGTGAGTGTGAGGGTGAGGGTGAGGGTGAGGGTGGGGGTGAGGGTGAGGGTGGGGGTTGGGGGTGAGTGTGAGGGTGAGGGTGAGTGTGAGGGTGAGGGTGAGGGTGAGGGTGTGAGCTGGGAGTGGAGGTGCTGGTGGTCCGGGAGTGGAGGTGCTGGTGGTCCGGGAGTGGAGGTGCTGGTGGTCCGGGAGTGGAGGTGCTGATGGTCCGGGAGTGGGGGTGCTGGTGGTCCGGGAGTGGAGGTGCTGGTGGTCCGGTTCGAGGGTGCTGGTGGTCCGGGAATGGGGGTGATGGTGGTCCGGGAGTGGGGGTGCTGGTGGTCCAGGAGTGGGGGAATGGTGGTCCGGGAGTGGGGGTCCTGGTGGTCCGGGAGTGAGGGTGCTGGTGGTCTGGGAGTAGGCTGTGAGTATCAGTGAGTGAGGCGACTCAGT
>NW_024470624.1:8092379-8154879 GCF_017639515.1 Carcharodon carcharias
AACCCCCACCCATTTCCCCCTCCCCCTCCTGACCCAACCCCCACCCATTTCCCCCTCCCCCTCCTGACCCAACCCCCACCCATTTCCCCCTCCCCCTCCTGACCCAACCCCCACCCATTTCCCCCTCCCCCTCCCCCTCCTGACCCAGACCCCACCCATTTCCCCCTCCCCCTCCTGACCCAACCCCCACCCATTTCCCCCTCCCCCTCCTGACCCAACCCCCACCCATTTCCCCCTCCCCCTCCTGACCCAGACCCCACCCATTTCCCCCCTCCCCCTCCTGACCCAACCCCCACCCATTTCCCCCTCCCCCTCCTGACCCAACCCCCACCCATTTCCCCCCTCCCCCTCCTGACCCAACCCCCACCCATTTCCCCCTCCCCCTCCCCCTCCTGACCCAAACCCCACCCATTTCCCCCCTCCCCCTCCTGACACAACCCCCACCCATTTCCCCCCTCCCCCTCCTGACCCAACCCCCACCCATTTCCCCCTCCCCCTCCCCCTCCTGACCCAAACCCCACCCATTTCCCCCCTCCCCCTCCTGACCCAAACCCCACCCATTTCCCCCCTCCCCCTCCTGACCCAACCCCCACCCATTTCCCCCTCCCCCTCCCCCTCCTGACCCAACCCCCACCCATTTCCCCCTCCCCCTCCCCCTCCTGACCCAACCCCCACCCATTTCCCCCCTCCCCCTCCCCCTCCTGACCCAACCCCCACCCATTTCCCCCTCCCCCTCCTGACCCAGACCCCACCCATTTCCCCCCTCCCCCTCCTGACCCAACCCCCACCCATTTCCCCCTCCCCCTCCTGACCCAGACCCCACCCATTTCCCCCCTCCCCCTCCTGACCCAACCCCCACCCATTTCCCCCCTCCCCCTCCTGACCCAACCCCCACCCATTTCCCCCCTCCCCCTCCTGACCCAACCCCCACCCATTTCCCCCCTCCCCCTCCCCCTCCTGACCCAACCCCCACCCATTTCCCCCTCCCCCTCCTGACCCAGACCCCACCCATTTCCCCCCTTCGCCCCCCCACCCCCCCAACCCCCCCGCCACCCCCCCCCCGACCCGGTGCCAGTGAACCGCTCTGCAGAGCCCTCGCCGAAGAGGGACATGAGTTTTGCCGAAGTCTTTCCTCTTTTGTCCCAGAGGGCGAACAGCGAGAGGCTTGAGACGGCCGGTGGTGGCGGTGGTGGTGGGGGTGGGGGGGGGCGCGGAGGGGGCGGGCGTTGGTATTTGGGGGGGGGGGGGTAGCGGAGGGGGCGGGGGGGGTGGGGGGGAACAGGCCGATGGTGGGAAGGGCAGGGTGAGGTCCTCCAACGGGGAGGGAAGGAGGATTTCGGACCGAGCGCTGTTCGGTCAGGCACAGAGAACCGCCCCCACCCCCCCCAACTCCGGGGTAGGGAGGCCCCAGCAGATTCACGTCCCTCCGAGTGAAACAATCCCTCCCTCCCTCGGTATGCAACCCCGAGGATGATGCTCCCCCAGGTCTGGGCACTCCTGCCAGACACGGGGTGGGTGGGCGGGCGGGGGGGGGGGGGGGGTCATGAGAAACTGGAGCAGGAGGAGGCTGTTCAGCCCATCGAGCCGGTTCCTACCCCCAATTCGATAAGATCGCGGCTGAACTGAAATCAGCCTCAACTCCACTTTCTCCCCCTCCCTCCCTCCCTCCCTCCCCCCATAAGCCCCCTCGACTCCCCTCGTCGATCGAATCTCTGTCTAACTCGGCCTCGGATATATTCAGTGACCCGGCCTCCGCCGCTTTCGGTGGGGGGGGGTGGGGAGAGAATCCCACAGACTGACCCCCCCACCCCCCCCCACCCCCCTCTGAGGAGCATAGTTTAAAAATAACGTTGTGGGGTGGGGTCTCCCATTGAAGAGGGAGATGAGGAGGAATTTCTTCTCTCAGAGGTGGGGGGGGCTGCGGGGGTCAGTCTGTGGGATTCTCCCCCCCCCCCACAGAGAGCGGCGGAGGCCGGGTCACTGAGTATATCCGAGGCCGAGTTAGACAGAGTTTCGATCGATGAGGGGAGTCGAGGGTTATGGGGGAGGGAGGGGAGGGGAGGGGAGGGAGGGAGGGAGGGGAGGGGGAGGAACAGGCGGGAAAGTGGAGTTGAGGGCACAGTCAGATCAGTCATGATCTTATCGAATGGGGGAGGGGAGAAGGCTCAAGGGGCTGAATGGCCTCCTCCTGCTCCTTACTTGTATCTATGTAAAGGTGCAGAGGAACAGGAGGAGGCCATTCAGCCCTTCTCGAGCCTGTTACACAGGAACAGGAGGAGGCCATTCAGCCCCCTCGAGCCTGTTACACAGGGAACAGGAGGAGGCCATTCAGCCCCCTCGAGCCTGTTACACAGGGAACAGGAGGAGGCCATTCAGCCCCCTTGAGTGTCTGTCAGCACAAACTGACTGATATGTAACATACCTCCATCTACCCTCCTTGGCACCTGACCCTTAATTAGCCTTTCCAGAATGGAAAGAGGAATAAAAACTGGGAAATAGGAGTACTGGTCTGAACTGTTCATTCCTTCTGGGTTCCCCTCCAACAATCTATCTCGATGCGTTTTGAGTTTTTCGATTGACCCCCTCATCCTCGGCAGCTCATTAGTTGGGGCGTGTCCCAGATTATCGCCCGTACGGTAAAGTGGGGTGCGATGTACCTTTAAGAGAATGTCGTAAGTTGACCATGTGACTGCAGTGACCAATCGCTACACAGCGCAGGTAACTTGGGTAACTGGAAGTCCAGAGTAGGAGGTGATTGAAGGAGCACACATGGTGTTAGTGTCCTGTTCTTAGTTCCAGCATTTGTTCAGTTGACTGGTCTCTCACTGCCTGTATAATTTCAAGCAATAACTGATGGGTTAAAATCAAGGGCGCTGCTAACGTTTGCTGGACAAAGTGAAACTGATAGCTGAAAACATAAAAAGCAGCTTTTGTGTTCTGCTTCCTGACATCAGCCCTAATTCGAAGGATCTGCATCCATTTTCAGGAGGGGTTGTCTTCACTGCTCCCAGACCGGGGGCCAGTCTAACAAAATCTCTAAACCATTCCCCCCGTGCTGTTCCTGTCCCCATCAAACACTCCCAGGACAGGTACAGCACGGGGTTAGATACAGAGTAAAGCCCCCTCTACACTGTCCCCATCAAACACTCCCAGGACAGGTACAGCACGGGGTTAGATACAGAGTAAAGCCCCCTCTACACTGTCCCCATCAAACACTCCCAGGACAGGTACAGCACGGGGTTAGATACAGAGTAAATCTCCCTCTACACTGTCCCCATCAAACACTCCCAGGACAGGTACAGCACGGGGTTAGATACAGAGTAAATCTCCCTCTACACTGTCCCCATCAAACACTCCCAGGACAGGTACAGCACAGGGTTAGATGCAGAGTAAAGCTCCCTCTACACCGTCCCCATCAAACACTCCCAGGGCAGGTACAGCACGAGGTTAAATAGCCCAAGTCCTGTGTGTGGGAGTTTCCCTCACACTGTCTGTCTGTCTCTTTTTTCTCCTTTGTCTGCCTCTAATTCACTTCCCCCTCTCTCTCTATCTGTCCCCCTCTTTCTGTCCTTGACTCTCTCCCTCTCTTCCTCTTGAAATATCACTCTCTCTACCTCTCCTTTCTCTCTATGTCTCTCTCTTGGTCTCTCTCTGTCTCTCTCTCTATGTCTCTCTCTTGGTCTCTCTCTGTCTCTCTCTCTCTCTCTCTCTATGTCTCTCTCTTGGTCTCTCTCTGTCTCTCTCTCTCTCTCTCTATCTCTCTCTGTGTCTGTCTCTCTCTCTCTCTCTCTCTCTCTCTCTCTCTATGTCTCTCGGTCTCTCTCTGTCTCTCTCTCTCTCTCTCTATGTCTCGCTCTTGGTCTCTCTCTGTCTCTCTCTCTGTCTCTCTCTTTCTCTCTCTCTGTCTCTCTCTTTCTCTCTCTCTGTCTCTCTATCTCTCTCTCTCTCTGTCTCTCTCTCTCTGTCTCTCTCTGTCTCTCTCCCTTTCTCTCTACCTCACTCTCTCTGTCTCTCCCTTCCTCTCCCTCTCTCTCTTTCTCTCTCTCTCAGTCTCCCTCTCAGGTTCCTGACGATCCACTTGCTTCCCCCCAGGTGCTGGTGAACATTGGCAGCCACTTCCACCGTGAGATCAGTGCCTTCATCGCGCCCCACAAGGGTATCTATAGCTTCACCTTCCATGTTGTCAAGGTGTACAACCGGCAGACCATTCAGGTCAGTGAGAACAAGAGACGCGGAGTCTGGGGGAGGGGGGGGTTTGGGGGGCTGCCTCCTCTTACTGAACAGGGAATGGGGGGGTGGGGTTGGGGGTGGGGGGCGTGAGCTGGCTAGGACAGAGGTTGACCTTTGGCCTTGTGGGGCCTTGCGGCCAGGCTCCACCTCAGTGGGAGAGCACTGGCGGAGGCCTCCTCTCTCTGATGAGGCGGAGGAGGTCACCCGTGGGGGGTCAGCGGGTCAATGACCGGCTTCTCACCCCTTGGGGGTCCGGGCTCCAACCCAACCGCAGGCGGTGAGGGCTGAATATCCCCTTCTCCCTAAGCTGCGCTGCTCGGTGGGCTGATCGGTGGGCCAATCGACGACCTTTGACCCGCCTTGGCGGGTCAAGCCTGGACTGAGGGCGATGAAGGTTCCCTCTCTACCTCTCTCTTTCTCTCTACGTCTCGCTCCCTCTCGCTACCTCTCCGAAGAGGGAGAGTGGATGCAGGCAAGGGCGTGTCGTCCAAACTGGTGTCATCTCTGCGTAGCTCCAAGGTATTCAATATTCAGCATCGCAGCCACCGCCCCCTCGTTCTAACGCCTGCCTTTGTCGACCTCCCCCCCCCACCCCCCCCCCACCCCAGGTGAGCCTGACGCTGAACGGACGGCCGGTGATCTCGGCCTTCGCCGGAGACCAGGACGTGACCCGGGAAGCTGCCACCAACGCCGGGCTCATGCAGATGGAGAAGGGCGACCGGGCCTCCCTCAAGCTGGAGCGCGGCAACCTGATGGGCGGCTGGAAGTACTCCACCTTCTCCGGCTTCCTCGTCTTCCCGCTGTGACGCCCTTGCCAGCTTCCGAAAGGTTCCCCCGACGGGCGGGACGCTCCACCCATCCCACCCCCCCCCCACCCCCGCCCCCCTGCCCCCCCCACTCCCACCGAGTCCCCCGATGGGAGCGACCGACCACGCAACTGAATGTACCTCCATGCTCCTCCGAGCGCCCAGGCACACCACGCCCCCCCCACCGAAACCTCTTTCTTTCCTTCTTTCGTAGGGGGGGGGGGCGTTTATTGCCCACGTTCAGAGGACGCCTAAGGGTCAACCATGTCGCGGTGTGTGTGCGTGTGTGTGTGTGTGGGTCTGGAGTTACGTGTAGGCCAGACCGGGGTCTGGACGGCAGATTTCCCCCTTCCCTGAAGGGGGGTGGGGGGGGGGGCGCTAATGAACCAGATGGGGTTTTTTTTTTTAACGACCTTCGACGATGGTTTCGTGGCCTCCAAAATTCCGGTTTCTTTTTCTTTAGTCATTGAATTCAAATTCGGTCATCTGCCGTTGGTGGGATTTGAACCCGGGCCCTCAGAAGATTGCCCTGGGTCTCTACGCCACCGGTCCAGGGACAATGCCACCGCTCGGGCCCACAGAGCCCTTTCCTCTTACACCGAGGCCCCTCGGCCTCCCAGCCCACATCAACCCCAAAGGGCCTCGGGCCCAATCCCGTCCCTTCCTGTTGGGGGCCTGGGTGATGGAAGGTGGGGGGGTGGGGGATGGTGGAGGGTGGGTGGGTGGGTGAGGTGGGGTGGGGGGGGGGCGATGCGGGGGTGGGGGATGGGGTAGGGTATGGGGGAGATGGTGGCGCTGGGAGATATGGTAGCGTCGTGATAATGATGCCGGACGAGTAATCCAGGGTTAATGCTCTGGCGGGGGGGTTGGAGCGGGGGGTTTTGGGGACGCGGGTTAAAATCCCACCCACGGCAGCCGGTGGGAATTTAAATTCAACTTAATAAAATCTGGAATTAGGAAGCCAGTTTCAGTCACAGGGACAGTGACAACCGTCATCGATGGTCGTTAAACAAAACCCCATCTGGTTCGCTCATGTCCCCCCCTTTAGAGGGAAGGGGGAAACCTGCCACCCTTACCTGGCCTCCCTACACGTGACTCCAGACTCCCACCCTGCACCGCGCACCCCCCCCCCACACCACCACAGCGATGTGGTTGACACCTAGCCTGCCCCCACCAACCCCCCCCCCAACCCCCAGCCCCCTTGAAATGGCCGAGCGAGTCCACTGAGTTCAAGGGGCAATTAGGGATGGGGGGGCAATGCATGCTGGGACCTCGCCGGTGACGCCCAGAAGAGCAAAGGGGTCATAAAATTTAATGGCAGGTTCGGCCTTCGAGCTGCTTTTCTCTTATAACGTGACCCCCCCGCCAATCCCCTGCACCGCCCACCACCCCCCCCACCCCCCACCACCACCCCAGACACCCAGAACCCCCCTCCCAAGGGGCTTTTGCTTCCAATCTCGTCTCTTCCTGTTGGCTGCCCGAGCGATGGGGGCTGGGGAGTGGGGGAGAGTAGGGACAAGGGGGGAGATGGGTGACGGCAGAGGCCTGACAATGGTTTTGTTGAAGTGGGAGAGGGTTGGGTTGGGTTGGGTTAGGTTGGGTTGGGTTGGGTTGGTGGGGGGGGGTGGTGGTGGGCGGGTGGTGGGGCGGGGGCAGGGTGGTGCGTTGGCAGTGGGGGTTCGGCTTGGTGGGGGTTGTGGGGGGTGGTGGGGGGGGGCGTAATTGGGACCAGAAGGGATGGACATCCCCGCCCAGGCTCCGCAGCCAGAAAGAGGGCACCCTAGGGTCCAGCCCGGGGGTGGGGGGGGAGGCCTCGCCCTCCCCCTCCCTCCCACCCTCCACACCGAGAACGTCGACCCCCCCCCCACCCCCAAGGACAGACACGGGGACGAGGATTGGAACGCCAGGTTTAAGCAGAGGGTTTGGGGGTGGTTGGCAGAGGAGAAAGAATCCAGGTTTCCCAGGCTGGGTGACAAGATGATGAGGCCCTCCGTGCTCTTCCACGTCTTTGTCGCCCAGGAGGAGGCCATTCGGCCACACACCCCCACCGGTGTCTGTACTAGCCCTTCGGAAGAGTTGGCCAGTCCCTTCCGCTCCCTGGCCCTTTCACGGTCGCCCTTCACGTCGGCGTCCCTGGTTCCCTTCGGGACGTTATTGCGAACTTTAGGGGCCAAGGGGTAGGCCACTCGGCCCCCTTGAGCCTCCTCCGCCATCCAATACTATCACGGCTGATCCTCCACGACCCCATTTTCCCAACCGCTCCCCCTGATGCCCCGACTCCCTTGATCAGCCCCTCGGCCGGCACGGGATTTGAATATCGCTGAGAGGTGAGACACGTTGTCGAAGGTTTCTCGTCTTGCGCGCATCAGGACAAATGAAAGAATGCCAAATTTCAGAGGATCGGGACAATTTGTACTGCGTAAGAACAGAAGGAATAGGAGCAGGAGTGGGCCATTCAGCCCCTCGAGCCTGTTCCGCCATTCAATAAGGTCACGGCTGATCTTCTTGTGTTTCGATTTCCACGTTCCCACCTACCCCACCCCCCCGACGACCTTCGACCCCCCCTCCCCGGACAAGAATCTATATCCCTCTGCCTTAAAAATATTCAGACCCCGCCTCCCCCGCCTCCTGAGGCAGAGACCCCACCTCCTGAGGCAGAGACCCCGCCTCCCCCGCCTCCTGAGGCAGAGACCCTGCCTCCCCACCTCCTGAGGCTGAGATCCTGCCTCCTGAGGCAGAGACCCCGCCTCCCCCGCCTCCTAAGGCAGAGACCCCGCCTCCTGAGGCAGAGAGTCCCAAAGTCGCACAACCCTCTCAGAGAGAGAAAACATTTCTCCTCATCTCCGACCTAAAAGGGTGCCTTCGTTTCACCGGCGTCGAGCTTTCACTTACTTGTTCATTGAGCTCCACCCATTGAGCAGACAGACAAGGAGCCGGAGGAGGCCATTCGGCCCCTCGAGCCTGCTCCACCATTTCTTAGGGTCGTGGTCGACCTGACAGTAACCTGGTAGCCTAAGGCTCTCAGGGGGCTTGACACGTTGTCGAAGGTTTCTCGTCTTGCCGAGAGGTTGTTTAATGTTGTGGGAGAGTCTAGGACCAGGGGGCACAATCTCAGAGTGAGGGGGCGCCTACTTAAACCAGAGATGGGGAGGAATGTCTTCTCTCAGAGGGTCGTCAATCTGCGGAAGTCTTTACCGCAGAGGGCTGGAGAGGCTGGGTCATTCAGTATATTCAGGGCTGAGATGGACAGATTTTTAATCAGTGAAGGAATCGAGGGTGATGGAGACAAGGCAGGAAAGTGGAGTTGGGGATGATCGGATCAGCCATGGTCTCCCTGAAGGGCGGAGCAGATTCGACGGGCCGAATGGCCCACTTCTGCACCCCCCCCCGCGTCTTACGGTCTAACCCTGAAAACTGCATCTCGCTGCACCCCACCCAGCCCATCCCCCCCACCACCCCCCCCACCCACCCCACCCAGGTCCCTCGGCCTTCCTGCTCCCGCCTCCTCAGATCTGGCCCCGCGATTGAAGGCAGGGGGAGGTGGTGGGGAGAAGCCTGAGGCCTGTGGAATCTCAGCCGGTGGGGCAAGAGACAGGCCGATGGGGCAGACAGCTCGACAACATCAAAGGAGCCGATGGATTAAAGACGTGAATGGTTTGGCCAGATTGCCAGCCAATCAGTGCTTCTTGTCTCAAGGGATGTGGGCGTCTCTGGTCGGGCCCAGCCTTTATTGCCCATCCCTAATTGCCCCCTTGAGAAGGTGGTGGTGGTGGGTGAGCCGCTTTCTCGGGCCAATGCAGTCCCCTGTGGTGTAGGTACACCCACCGTGCTATTAGGGAGGGAGTTCCCAGGATTTTGACCCGGCGACAGTGAAGGACCGGCTGATACATTCCCAAGTCGGGATGGCGAGTGCGTCTCGGAGGGGGAACTTCCACGTGGTGGTGTTCCCCGTGCGTCTGCTGCCCTCGTCCTTCTAAATGGTAGAGGTCGTGGGTTTGGAAGGTGCTGTCGAAGGAGCCTCGGTGAGTTGCTGCGGTGCATCTTGTAGATGGTACACACACTGCTGCCACTGTGCGTCGGTGGTGGAGGGAGTGAATGTTGACGTTGGTGGATGGGGGTGAATGTTGAAGGCATACAGAATTGGGCCCTGGGTCACGTAGAGTCCCTTTGATGGCCGACCTGTCTTCCCGTTATAACACCCGTGGTGCTCACGTATGAACGCTGGACCCACTGGGAACTCAGCCTCCCAACCAACCTGCTCAAGCCAACCAGCTCATTCCACTTCACAAGTCTCCTTCAAACCCTGACAAGATGCTTCACTCTGTTGCCTCTGGACCCGCAAACTAAATTAGGGCGGCGCGGGTTGGCTGGGTTCTGCTCCGTGACCAACATTGACCCCTGACCCCACCGTGAATCTTGCCCGGGCAACGGCCTGCTGATCTCAGCACCCTGGCATGGTTGCCTTGGGGATGGGCACAAGCTAATGGACAGAACTTGAAATGGTCTGGGATGGGGTGGGGTGGTGGGGGGGGGGTGGTGCGGCTGTGGGGCGTTGCAGGAGGTGTGGGGGATGGGGGCGGCATTCCTGGTTGGTTCACGACCCAGTTGCTGGTGGCCGGAGCGGGACCCCGAGGTGACGGACGCTGTGGGGGGCTGGGGGTGCTGGGGGGGGGGAGGTGGGGGGGCGGTGGGAGGCTGGTTCGGGGGGAGGGGGCTCAGTGGGCGGTGCTGAGCGGGCCAGAGGCTGACCTTTCACCCTGCGGTAGTCAGACTGAAAAGGTTGAAGACCTCTCGCTCTCTCCCTGAGGTGCGTGGGTGAGGGGAGCCGGGCCAGAGTGGGGTGGTGGGGTTGGGGGTGCGGTAGCTGTCGGTAGGGCAGACGTTGACCTTTCAACCCCCGCTCCCTCCAAGGGTCAATAGGGACGGCGGCCATTTTGAACCTGGCGCATTGTGATTGAAGGTGTGGCGGCTTCTGGAGCTAATGGTAGGTCACACGGAAGCTTCCACATCAAAATAAGGTCAAAGTAACATTCAACCGCTTCGAATGGTTTGGTTTCTGCATCATCAACGTGTTGAAAATCAGAAAAAGGGCTGCTTGACTGGGCGCAAGGCAGGCCGGAGGTCAAAGTTTATGTGATCAAACCTCCATGAATCCGTCCAATCAGAGATGGCAACACTGGCAGGGTAGGGAGTGAGGGAGATGACACTTGAATATGGCTGGGTGATGAGACCCAACGATTCAAAAAAGGTTTTCCTCCAGCTTCCAGTTCTCCAGAGACTATGTGCCTGGCCTACATCAAGGCCTCAATTGAAGCCATTGGCAATTGGGTTCCTAGGAGCAGGTTGCAAGAAATAGTCTTGGCAAAATTCCCTGAGAGAGGGGGTTTAGAGGGACTTCCCCAAATACAGGAGTGTGAGAGAGGGGGTTAGAGAGACCTCCCCAGATGTAGGAATGTGTGAGAGGGGGTTAGAGAGACCTCCCCAGATACAGGAGTGTGAGAGAGAGGGTTAGAGAGACCTCCCCAGATACATGAGTGTGAGAGATGGGGTTAGAGAGACCTCCCCAGATACAGGAGTGTGAGGGAGGGTGTTAGAGGGACCTCCCCAGATACAGGAGTGTGAGGGAGGGGGTTAGAGGGAGCTCCCCAGATACAGGAGTGTGAGAGAGGGGGTTAGAGGGAGCTCCCCAGATACAGGAGTGTGAGAGAGGGGGTTAGAGGGACCTCCCCAGCTACAGGAGTGTGAGAGAGGGCTAGAGGGACCTCCCCAGATACAGGAGTGTGAGAGAGGGGGTTAGAGAGACCTCCCCAGATACAGGAGTGTGAGAGAGGGGGTTAGAGGGACCTCCCCAGATACAGGAGTGTGATGGAGGGGGTTAGAGGGACCTCCCCAGATACAGGAGTGTGAGAGAGGGGGTTAGAGGGACCTCCCCAGATACAGGAGTGTGAGAGAGGGAGTTAGAGAGACCTCCCCAGATACAAGAGTGTGAGAGAGGGAGTTAGAGGGACCTCCCCAGGTACAGGAGTGTGAGAGGGAGTTAGAGAGACCTCCCCAGATACAGGAGTGTGAGAGAGGGGGTTAGAGGGACCTCCCCGGATACAGGAGTGTGAGAGAGTGTTAGAGGGACCTCCCCAGATACAGGAGTGTGAGAGAGGGGGGTTAGAGGGAGCTCCCTAGATAAAGGAGTGTGAGAGAGGGGGTTAGAGGGACTAACTCTATAGTGCCTCAATGTTTTCAGAGAGCCTTTTGAATGGGGACATGAGATCAGGATTGCAGAAGTGAATGTCCATGACAGGTGGGCAAGTTTCAGAAGGGATCGAAGGAAGTCCAGAGCGGACATGGACGGATTCATTGACGGAAATGGGATCAAGAAATCTTTGGGAATTTCTTGACTCCACCTCTCAGCCTGCCTGAGCTCTCAGGACATATATAATTTCACTTGGATTATCATCGCCAGCTATTGTGTTCCTGACTGTGTCTGTACATTATTGATTCCCAGTGTGCACCTGCTTCACGAGCATTGACCAAGAGAAAATATCACAATAAACCTGACAAAATGGTTTAAACCCTGTGTTCCCCATTGATTTATTAACTGCATAACTATCCATGGGCTTCCTGACAGAGAGACTCCGCCTTTAAAAGGGGGTCCCTGATGGAGAGAGACACCCTCTTTGAAAGGGGGTCACTGACGGAGAGACTCCGTGTTTAAAAGAAGGTCCCTAGCAGAGAAAATATATTTTTGAGTGTTGAGGTAATTTTCCAGAAATAATTCACACTATGCTTAATTGCACTGAGGAATTATTCTCAATTTTGCATGAGTTAATTTGAAGATTCCTGAGAAATCTTCAATATCTTAGTGTTTGACGGGGACAGTGTAGAGGGAGATTTGCTCTGTATCTAACCCCGTGCTGTACCTGTCCTGGGAGTGTTTGATGGGGACAGTGTAGAGGGAGCTTTACTCTGTATCTAACCCCGTGCTGTACCTGTCCCGGGGGGAGTGTTTAATGCTCTGTTTGACCCTGGGATGATTGAGTTATGATTTGCTCTGCTCCAACTCTGTAGTTTTCTCTTTCGATTGATTAATTCTTGGATAGGAAGCCTGCTCGGGGCCTTTGGGATCGCCGAGTCACTTGGCTGCAATTTTGCAGCTTGCAGTTTGCTTCCTGAGCACTGAGCAGGCACTGAGAGTGAGAAATTATATTAAAAACTCACACGTCAAGGAGACAGCAAGCTTCACCTCCAGGCTCGTTTCTTCTCTCTCTCTCTGTTTCTGTCTCTTCCTCTCAGCCTCTGCCTCTCCCTCTCAGCCTCTCTCTTTCGCTCGGTCTCTGTCTATGCCTCCTGCTCTCTCTGTCTCTCTCTCAATCTCTCTCTCTCACAATCTCTCTCACTCTGCCTCCCTCTCTCGATCTCTTTCTTTCAGTCTCTGTCTATGCCTCCCACTCTCTCAGTCTCTCTCTCTCTCCCTCTCTGTCTCTCTTTGTCTCGGTCTCTGTCTCTCTCTCTCTCTCAATCTCCGTCTCAATCTCTCACTCTTCCTCTCCCTCTCGATCTCTCTCTTTCAATCTCTGTCTATGTCTCTCTCTCAATCTCGGTCTCTCTCTCCCTCTCTGTGTCTCTCTGTCTCGGTCTCTGTCTCAGCCTCTGTCACTCCCTCTCTCTCTCTATCTTTCCCTCTCACTCTGTCTCTCTCTCTCTCTCTCAATCTCTCTCACTCTTCCTCTCCCTCTCGATCTCTCTCTTTCAATCTCTGTCTATGTCTCTCTCTCAATCTCGGTCTCTCTCTCCCTCTCTGTGTCTCTCTGTCTCGGTCTCTGTCTCAGCCTCTGTCACTCCCTCTCTCTCTCTCTCTCTTTCCCTCTCAGTCTCTGTCTCTCTCTCTCTCTCTGTCGCTCTCTCTCCCTCTCTCTCTTCCACTCTGCCTTTCTTTACTTTTTCTTTTTTCCAGTCTATCTGACTCTCTCTCTCCTGTCTTTTGTGGCCTCTGGCTCTGTCTGTCTTTCTCTCTCTTCCTCCTTCAGTCTCTGTCTCTCTCTCTCTCTCCTTTCCTCTGTCTCCCTCTCCTCCCTCAGCCTACCTCTATCTCTCTGACTGTCTCTCTGGCCTGCCTCTCTCCTTCTTTCTCTTCCCCCTCTGTGACCTGCCTCTCCCTCCCTGTGCGTCCATCCCTCTGACTCTCCATCTCTCCCTCTTCCGTCGTTAGCTGTCTATCTCTCTCTCCCTCTGTCTCTCTCCCTCTGACTCTCTGGGAAGAATCCTCAGTTGCCGTTGGGCATGAGCGGTCAAGATGGTGGGTGGGCCAAAAATTGTTTTCACGCCGTAGCGAAACCAGTTTACGATCGTCCGGTCCACCCACCAATGGCTTGGCCGCGTTTCCCGCCGCCGCTCGGTTTGCATACATTAGCATTTCATTATGATCCCCGCCCTTCCGGAATATTCCCCCCCTTCCCCCGCGCCGGTCACGCCGACGCGTTTCGCAACTGTACGTGAGCGAGGTGTCCCCTCTGCTCCCCCCCTCCCCCAACCCCGGCGAGCCACAATTCGCTCGGGACCCCGAGCTTCGTTCCGCCTACCTTGCTGGCTTGTGGGCGTGCTGCCTGGTCATCGGCGCCAGGCTTCACGGGCAGCAGCACATTCACTTTCGGGGGGTGGGAGTCACGGGCAGGTCTCTACCCACCAGACCAGCCGTAAGGCTGGGGGGCGGGGGGCGCGGGGAGAGGGGGGGAGGGTGTGGCTTTTCAACAGCTGCGGGGGGCTAGAACTCGCTTGGGGAAATGGGGGGGGGTGGTGGGGAGGAGTGGCCTCAGGCAAGGGAAGAGGCTGCAGAGTGAGAGTGGGGAAGGGTGGGTATCCCAGGGTGTGTGTGTGTGGGGCAGGGGGCGGGGGCGGGGTGCAGGGGGCACATGTTGATCTGTGCAAGTGATCAAGGTTGGGTGGGGGGGTGGGGTGGTATGGTGAGGGTGCAGCCTCCAGAGGAGATGAAGCCAGATGGAGAGGTGATGTCCATGAGTTGGCAGTGAGTGAATGTTTTTTATATATTATTTAAGAGCGAGACAGATAGGTTCTTGATTGGTCAGGAGGATCAAAGGTTACGAGGAGAAGGCGGGAGAACGGGGTTGAGAAACTTATTGGCCGTGATTGAATGGCGGAGCAGACTCGATGGGCCGAATAGCCTCATTTCTGCTCCTATGTCGTAAATTGTGCTTTGTTCACACGCAGAAAGAAGGTCAATGATCTGGCCCGTGCCGCCAGGGTAAGTCTGCCAACTCATCGCTCCAAACTCGCAAAGCCCATCACACACATATGGTGGGGGGAGGCACTGGCGTAGTGGAATCGCCCATCCCCAACTGCCCATGCTCAGGTGTTTATGAGTCTGGAGTCACGCACAGGCCAGACCAGGTCAGGGGGGCAGATTTCCTTCCCTAAACAAAGAAAGGGATAGAGTAAGAGACAGGGAGAGAGACAGAGAGATAGAAAGAATGGCAGAGAGAGAAAGAGAGTGAGAGAGAGAGAGACAGAAAGATAGTCAATGAGAGAGAGCCACAGAGAGAGCGAGAGTGAGAGAGACAGAATGAGAGAGACAGAGGGAGAGAGACAGAGGGAGAGAGAGACACAGAGTGGTGGAAATGCAGAGATAGAGGCATTTAGCGAGAGAAAGAAAGAGAGAGACATGACCACCCCACCATGCCACCACCGCCTCCCCTCATGCGTGAGGGGCTTTGCGAGGGTGTGAGAGTTTGGAGCGATGAGGTGGTTGCCTTACCCTGGCAGCGCCGGTGAGATTGTTCACCTTCTTCCTGCGTCAGATGGCCCACCTCTTCTCTCTGTGTCTCTCTGTGTGTCTCTCTCTCTCTCTCTCTCTGTCTCTCTCCCTCTGTCTCTCTCCCTGTCTCTCTCTCTCTGTCTCTCTCCCTCTGTCTCTCTCTGTCTCTCTCTGTCTCTCTCTCCCTCTTTGTGTCTCTCTCTCTCTCTCTCTGTCTCTCTCCCTCTGTCTCTCTCTCTGTCTCTCTCTGTCTCTCTCTCCCTCTTTGTGTCTCTCTCTCTCTCTGTCTGTCTCTCTCCCTCTGTCTCTCTCTCTGACTCTCTCTTTGTCTCTCTCTCTCTGTCTCTCTCTCTGTCTCTCTCTCTGTCTCTCTCTGTCTCTCTGTGTGTCTCTCTCTCTCTGTCTCTCTCTCTCTCTGTCTCTCTCTCTCTCTGTCTCTCTCCCTCTGTCTCTCTCTCTGACTCTCTCTCTCTCGCTCTCTCTCTTTCTCTCTCTGTCTCCCTGTGTCTCTCTCTGTCTCTCTCTGTGTGTGTCTCTCTCTCATTGACTATCTCTCTGTCTCTGTCTCTGTCTCTCTCTCTCTCTCTCTGCCATTCTTTCTATCTCTCTGTCTCTCTCCCTGTCTCTTACTCTATCCCTTTCTTTGTTTAGGGAAGGAAATCTGCCCCCCTGACCTGGTCTGGCCTGTGCGTGACTCCAGACTCATAAATACCTGAGCATGGGCAATTAGGGATGAGCGATTCCGATCCGGAGCGGTGAGATTACCGGACCTCCTGCAGCCAGAGCCGGGGGTTACTGGACATCACGGTGAGCCCCCCACCCGTGTCCAGAAGGCCGAGTCGGGGGTGGGGGGGCGCTGCAGTCTTCTTGGCTGTTTTAGGGGTCCCCAGGCCTTCACTGGAGCCACCCTGGCGCTGCAGACACTGAGAGGAGCTGGCGCGGCTGCGGTGTAGATACGGTGCCCGGCCTGAGGTAACGGTGCGGTGAGCAAATCGGAGGACGCCCACCGGCGAGGTGGTGAGACCCCCACCCCCCCCCCACCCCCCCCACCCCTGTGCCGGTATATTTAATGAGGCGGGGGAGGGAGTGAGCAATACAGCGTGAAAACCAGCATTGCGGCCAGCGGGTTGAACATGGTTTCTCGCGCCCGCTACCGCACTTGGTGCCAATCCGGGGAGTTTCCACCCTCTGTCTCTCTCTTCCTCTCTTTCACTGATCCTCTCTCTATCTCTCCCTCCATCTCTCGCTCCATCTCTCCCTCTGACTTTCTGTCTCTCTCTTCCTCTCTTTCACTGATCCTCTCTCTATCTCTCCCTCCATCTCTCCCTCTGACTCTCTGTCTCTCTCTTCCTCTCTTTCACTGTTTCTCTCTCTATCTCTCCCTCCATCTCTCCCTCTGACTCTCTGTCTCTCTCTTCCTCTCTTTCACTGTTTCTCTCTCTATCTCTCCCTCCATCTCTCCCTCTGACTCTCTGTCTCTATTCCTGTTTCACTGTCTCTCTCTATCTCTCCCTCCATCTCTCCTTCCATCTCTCCCTCTGACTCTCTGTCTCTCTCTTCCTCTCTTTCACTGATCCTCTCTCTATCTCTCCCTCCATCTCTCCCTCCATCTCTCCATCTGACTCTCTGTCTCTATCCCTCTGTTTCACCGTCTCTCTCTATCTCTCCCTCCATCTCTCCCCGATCTCTCCCTCTGACTCTCTGTCTCTCTTCCTGTTTCACCATCTCTCTCTATCTCTCCCCCCATCTCTCCCTCTGACTCTCTGTCTCTCTCTTCCTCTCTTTCACTGTTTCTCTCTCTATCTCTCCCTCCATCTCTCCTTCCATCTCTCCCTCTGACTCTCTGTCTCTCTCTTCCTCTCTTTCACTGATCCTCTCTCTATCTCTCCCTCCATCTCTCCCTCTGACTCTCTGTCTCTCTCTTCCTCTCTTTCACTGTTTCTCTCTCTATCTCTCCCTCCATCTCTCCCTCCATCTCTCCCTCTGACTCTCTGTCTCTCTCTTCCTCTCTTTCACTGTTTCTCTCTCTATCTCTCTCCCCATCTCTCCCTCTGACTCTCTTTCTCTATTCCTCTGTTTCACTGTCTCTCTCTATCTCCCTCTCCTTCTGTTTCTCCCTCTGACTCTCTGTCTCTCTCGCTTCCTGTCTTTCACTGTCTCTCTCTATCTCTCCTTCCGTCTCTCCCTCTGACTGCCTCTATTCCTCTGTTTCACTGTCTCTCTCTATCTCTCTCTCCATCTCTCCCTCCATCTCTTCCTCTGACTCTCTGTCTCTATCCCTCTGTTTCACTGTCTCTCTCTATCTCTCCCTCTGACTGCCTCTCTTTCTCTGTTTCACTGTCTCTCTCTATCTCTCCCTCTGACTGCCTCTCTTTCTCTGTCTCACTGTCTCTCTCTATCTCTCCCTCCATCTCTCCCTCTGACTGCCTCTCTTTCTCTGTTTCACTGTCTCTCTCTATCTCTCCCTCCATCTCTCCCTCTGACTGCCTATATTTCTCTGTTTCACTTTCTCTCTCTCTCCCTCTGCCTCTCCCTCCGACCCTCTGTTCCTCTCTTTCACTGCCTCGTTATCTCTCCCTCCACCTTCCCTCTGACTCTCTGTTCCTCTCTGTTCCTCTGTTTCACCGCCTCTCTCTATCTCTCCCTCTGCCTCTCCCTCCGACCCTCTGTCCCTTTCTGTTCCTCTGTTTCACAGCCTCTCACTATCTCTCCCTCTGCCTCTCTCTCTGACCCTCTGTCACTCTCTGTTCCTCTGTTTCACCGCCTCGTTATCTCTCCCTCCACCTTCCCTCTGACCCTCAGTCCCTCCCTGTTCCTCTGTTTTACTGCCTCGCTATCTCTCCCTCTGCCTCTCCCTCCGACCCTCTGTCCATCTCTGTTCCTCTGTTTCACAGCCTCTCTCTATCTCTCCCTCCACCTTCCCTCCGACCCTCTGTCCCTCTCTGTTCCTCTGTTTCACAGCCTCTCACTATCTCTCCCTCTGCCTCTCTCTCTGACCCTCTGTCACTCTCTGTTCCTCTGTTTCACCGCCTCTCGCTATCTCTCCCTCCACCTCTCCCTCCGACTTTCCACCTCTCTCTTCCTTGGTTTCACTGTCGCTCCCCGTCTCTCCCTCCATCCCTCCCTCTGACTCTACGTCCCTCTTCCTTTGTAGGGAGGTAGGAGGAACAAAGCCTATCAGTGTAACCATGAGAGTGAACGAGAAGCCTATCAGAATGGAGGTGGATACCGGAGCAGCCATTACGGTGATGGGTGAGCCTACTTTTAAATGCCTGAAACGTGGAAGGCGTAGGCTGAATTGAGGAGAAACTGATGCCAGATTAAAAACTTACGCAGGAGGAAACATTCAAATCAAGGGCGTATGTAAAGCCACAACACACTACGGAGGTCAAACAGTGAGATCTCCCTTGATGGTAGTAGCCAGTGAGGGACCCAGTCTCCTCGGACAAATCTGGCTGAAAGTGATTAAACAGGAACGGGCTGAAATCTTCCAACTGAGAGCTGTTGGTCTATCAGAACCACGGCAAAAATATGCCTCGGTTTCCAAGGACCGAACTTGGGAAGGTTGAGGGGCTACAATCAAAAAGGCTCACGTGGATCCAACAGGCCACATCGAGATTTACGAAGGCCAGGCCAGTACCTTGTGCAAGGCGGGGATGAGGTAGACCCCGAACTGGGCAGACAAGAGAAACTGGGAGCGGGACAACCCAGGACAATTTTCCGAATGGGCAGCTCTAATTGTACCTGGTTACAATCCCCCTTTGTCCAACAATTTATCATTTTTTTAATATTTTTTTTAAAATATGTTTTTCTTTCCCCGCCTATTTCTATTATTTTTTAATGTATTTCCATCCATTGTTTCATCTCCAGCTTTTAGCCTGTTTGGATCCCTTCACCACCACCCCACCCCCGCTAGGGCCATCTGCCACTAGCTTGTCCTGCTTGCTACCCTTAATGTCCCCATTAGCACATCCTTTAGATAATATCACCACCGTCAACACCCCTTTGTCCTTTTGTCTAAGACATCTTTGGCAGTCTCTTCTCGGCCTCCACCTATAACTGGCCCTCTATCCAGCTCCACCTGTCCCACCCACCCCCCTCAACCAGCTTATAATTCCAAAACAAAATCAAAAATAGCTGGAAACACTCAGCAGGTCTGACAGCATCGGCGGAGAGAGAGACAGAAAAACACAAGCTAAAACCGAGAAGCCCCCACCCACCCGGACTCTCGGCCGCACGCGAAAGCTCCCACGCCCGGCAAGTTCGAGGGAGGGCTCTACCCCGCCACCCCCCTAACGACCTACAACCCCCCGACCTCTCACCCCGCCCTTCCCCCACCCGGGTACCTGGTGACAACGCTCGCCCCCGCGCCCCTCGTCCTCGGCCGATGTCGTCGGGGTGGGGGTGGGGAAGGGTGAAAAGGAGAGTCGTCGGTCACATTGCGCGCTCCGTCGGGATCTTGCTGTGCGCCGGCCCGGCTGGACTGCACACTCCCCGTCTCGTCTACCTCCCGTTCCCTCCTAGCCAGCCCTAACTTGGTGTGTACACCCCCCCCCCCCCCCCCCACCCCCCCAACACCCCCCCCACCCCCACCCCGGCCCGTCTCCCGGCCTTCGCCAACGCCGTGAAGCCTGGGGCCTAGCAGCCAAGCGGCCTCTGGTCGTCAGGTGAGAGTTCACCGTCCGAGACGGAGACGGGGAGAAATTGCTTCTCTCGGGGTTTGCGGGGGTGGGGGGTCAGTCTGTCGGATTCTCTCCCCCTCGGAGAGCGGTGGAGGGGCCGGGTCACTGAATATATCCGAGGTCGAGTTAGACAGAGTTTTGATCGACGAGGGAAGTCGAGGGTGATGGGGGGAGCGAGGGACAGGCAGGAAAGTGGAGTCGAGGCCACAATCAGATCAGCCATGATTGCATCGAATGGGGGAGGAACAGACTCAAGGGGCCAAATGGCCTACTCCTGCTCTTAATTCTTGTGTAAGGCCTGTTGCAGCAGGCCCGAGGGGGCCGAGTGGACATCACTCTCTCCCCTCGGGCCCCTCATCTTATGCATCTTTTCTCGGCCTTGCTTTGCGAGCCGGGGAGGGGGAGGGGGAGGGGGGGGGGTGTTGGGGGTGGGGGGGGTCGTGGAAGCTGGAAAAACGACAGGGGAGGGGGTGGGATTGCTGGGTTACAGGGAGCGAGGAGGATGAGGCAGCGGCCTTCTTCGAGGTCGGCCTGATTACGCGGCGGTCAGCGGTTACCACGGCGACCCAGGCCCGGCAGAGCCAATGATGCCCGGCAACAACGCCTTTCCTCGGAAGAGGAGGAAGAGGAGGAGGAGGACGAGGAGGAGGAGGACGAGGAGGAGGAGGACGAGGACGAGGAGGAGGAGGAGGAGGAGGAGGAGGAAGAGGACAGAGGGGCAGTTGGCTGGGCACTCAATCCCTCCCTCCCTCCCTCAGCCAAAATCCTCCGGCTCTAAGCGTCTCATGTGAGCAACAGAGACACAGGAGCCGGTCGTAAGACAAGAGCTATTTGTACTCCAGGGCGAGACAGAGAGAGAGAGAGAGAGAGGGGCCTTGACAATAAAGGATTTGCCGCACCCTTAAGGGTAAAACTCTCTGATATACCCCACATCGCTCATTGCAACACTCTCTGATTTCCCCCACACCCCTCACTGTAACACTCTCTGATATACCCCACACCCCTCACTGTAACACTCTCTGATATACCCCACACCCCTCACTGTAACATTCTCTGATATACCCCACACACCTCACTGTAACACTGCCTGATATACCCCACATCGCTCATTGCAACACTCTCTGATATACCCCACATCGCTCATTGCAACACTCTCTGATATACCCCACACCCCTCACTGTAACCCTCTCTGATATATCCCACACCCCTCACTGTAACAGTCTCTGTTATACCCCACACCCCTCACTGTAACACTCTCTGATATATCCCACATCGCTCATTGCAACACTCTCTGATATACCCCACACCCCTCACTGTAACACTCTCTGATATACCCCACACCCCTCACTGTAACACTCTCTGAAATACCCCACACCCCTCACTGTAACACTCTCTGATTTACCCCACAAACCTCACTGTAACACTCTCTGAAATACCCAACACCCCTCTCTGTAACAATCTATGAGATACACCAGACACCTGAATGTAACACTCCCTGATATACCCCACAGCCCTCACTTAACACTGTCTAATATACCCCACACAACTCACTGTAACAGTCTCTGATATACCTCACACACCTCATTGTAACACTCTCTGAAATACCCCACACCCCTCACTGTAACACTCTCTGAAATACCCCAAACGCCTTACTGTATCACTCTCCGGTATCACCCTCACCCCTCACTATAACACTCTCTGATTTACCGCACACCCCTCAATTTAACACTCTCCGATATAGGCCACACCCCTCACTGTAACACTCTCTGATATACACCACAGCCCTCACTTTAACACTCTCTGATATACCCCACACCCTTCACTATAACACCCTCTGATATCCCCTCACCCCTCACTATAACAACCTCTGATATCCCCTCACCCCTCTCTATAACACCCTCTGATATACCCCACATCCCTCACTTTAACACTCTCTGATATACCCCACACCGCTCACTGTAAAATGCTCTGATATACCCCACACCCTTCACTATAACACCCTCTGATATCCCCTCACCCCTCACTATAACAATCTCTGATATACCCCACACCCCTCACTGTAACACCCTCTGATATCCCCTCACCCCTCACTATAACAATCTCTGATATACCTCACACACCTCACTGTAACACGCTCTGATATCACCTCATCCCCCAATATAACAATCTCTGATATCCCCCACACCGGTCACTGAAAGATTCTCTGAGATATAAAACACCCCTCACTTTAACACTCTCTGATATACCCCACACCACTCACTTTAACACTCTCTGATATACCCCACAACCCTCAATGTAACACTCTCTGATATAACCCACACCCCTCACTGTAATACCCTCTGATATCCCCTCACCGCTCACTATAACACTCTCAGATATAACCCACACACCTCACTGTAACAATCTCTGATAAACCCCACATCCCTCACTGTAACACAATCTGATATACCCCACTCCCCTCATTGTAACACTCTCTGATATACACCACACCCCTCACTTTAACACTCTCTGATATACTCCACACCCCTCACTGTAACACTCTCTGATGTACCCCACACCCATCACTATAACTCTCTCTGATATACCCCACACACCTGTCTGTAACACTGACTGATATACCCCACACCCCTCACTGTAACGCTCTCTGAAATACCCCAAACGCCTCATTGTATCACTCTCCGGTATCACCCTCACCCCTCACTATAACACTCTCTGTTATACACCACAGCCCTCACTGTAACACTCTCAGGTATAGCCCCCACGCCCCTCACTGTAACAACCTCTGATATCCCCTCACCAATCTCTATAACACCCTCTGATATACCCCACATCCCTCACTTTAACACTCTCTGATATACCCCACACCACTCACTTTAACACTCTCTGATAAACCCCACACCCCTCACTGTAACACTCTCTGATATAACCCACACCCCTCACTGTAATACGCTCTGATATCCCCTCACCGCTCACTATAACACTCTCAGATATAACCCACACACCTCACTGTAACACTCTCTGATAAACCCCACACCCCTCATTGTAACACTCTCTGATATAGCCACACCACTCACTATAATACTCTCTGAAATATCCAACACCCCTCACTATAACACTCTCTGATATACTCCACACCCCTCACTTTAACACTCTCTGATATACCCCACACCCCTCACTATAACTCTCTCTGATATACCCCACACACATCACTGTAACACTGACTGATATACCCCACACCAATCACTGTAACAATCTCTGATATAGCCCAAAACACTCACTGTAACACTCTCTGATATACCACACACCCCTCACTGTAACCCTCTCTGTTATACCGCACTGCCTTCACTGTAACACTCTCTGATAAACCCCACTCCCTTCACTGTAAGATTCTTTGATATACACCTCACCCCTCACTGTAACTTTCTCTTTTATACCCCACACATCACACATTAACACTCTCTGATATTCCCTGAACCCCTAACTGTAACACTCTCTGATGTAACAAACGCCTGACACGTTAACACTCGCTGATATACCCAACACCCTACACTGTAACACTCTCGGATATACCACACAACGATTACTTTAACAATCCCTGATATACCCCACACACCTCAATGTAACACTCTCCGATATACTCCACATCACACACTGTAGCAATCCCTGATATACCCCACATCCCTCACTTTAACACTCTCTGATATATCCCGCACCCTACGCTGTAACAAATTCTGATATACCCCACACCACGCAATGTAACCCTATCTGATATACCCCACATGCCTCACTGCAACACTCTCTGACATACCACACACCCTTCAATGTAAAACTTTCTGATATCCCCTCACCCCTCACTAAACAATCACTGATATACCCCACATCCCTCATTGAAACACCCTCTGATATCCCCTCACCCCTCACTGTAACCCTCTGTGATATACCCCACAGCCCTCACTGAAACACACTCTGATATAGCCCTCACGCCTCACTGTAACACCCTCTGATATCCCTCACCCATCACTATAACACTCTCTGATATACCGCAAACCCCTCACTTTAACACTCTCTGATATACCCCACACCACTCACTTTAACAATCTCTGATATACCCCACACCCCTCACTGTAACACTCTCTGATATAACCCACACCCCTCACTGTAATACCCTCTGATATCCCCTCACCGCTCAATATAACACTCTCTGATATACCCCACACACCTCAGTGTAACACTCTCTGATAAACCCCACACCCCTCACTGTAACACTAGCTGATATACCCCACACCCCTCATTGTAACACTCTCTGATATAGCCACATCACTCACTAAAATACTCTCTGATATATCCTACACACCTCACTGTAAAACTCTCTGATATACTCCACACCCCTCACTTTAACACTCTCTGATATACCCCACACCCCTCACTGTAACACACTCTGATGTAGCCCTCACCCCTCCCTATAACTCTCTCTGATATACCCCACACCAATCACTGTAACACTGTCTGATATATCCCACACCCCTCACTGTAACCCTCTCTGTTATACCCCACTCCCTTCACTGTAAGACTCTTTGATATACACCTCACACCGCACTGTAATTTTCTCTTTTATACCCTACACATCAAACATTAACACTCTATGATATTCCCAGAACTCCTCACTGTAACACTCTCTGAGGTAACACACGCCTCACACGTTAACACTCGCTGATATAAACAACACCCTGCACTGTAACACACTCTGATATACCACACAACCATTACGTTAACAATCCCTGATATACCCCACACCCCTCAATGTAACACTCTCCGATATACCCCACATCACACACTGTAGCATTCCCTGATATACCCCACACCCCTCACTTTAACACTCTCTGATATATCCCGCACCCTTCGATGTAACAATCTCTGAAATACCTCACGCCCCTCACTGTAACACTCTCTGATATACCCTTCACCCCTCAATGTAACCCTATCTGATATACCCCACATGCCTTACTGTAACACACTCTGATATACCCCACACCCCTCACTGTAACAGTCTCTGATATATCCCACACCCCTCAATGCAACACTCACTGATATACCCCACACCACTCATTGTAACATTCTTTGACATACCACACACCCCTCACTGTAACACTCTCTGAAATACCCAAAACCCCTCTCTGTAACACTCTATGATATACCCCAGACACCTCAATGTAACACTCCCTTATATACCCCACACCCCTCACTTAACACTGACTCATATACCCCACACATCTCACTGTAACAGTCTCTGATATACCCATTCCACTCACTGTAACATTATCTGAGATACCCCACACGCCTCACAGTAACAATCTCTGATATACCCCACACCCCTCACTGTAGCAGTCTCTGATATATCCCACACCCCTAAATGTAACACCCTCTGATATCCCCTCACCGCTCACTATAACACTCTCTGATATACCCTACACCCCTCACTATAAAACTCTCTGATATACCCCACATCCCTCAATGTTACACTCCCTGATATATCCCACACCCCTCACTGTAACCCTCTCTGTTATACCCCACACCCTTCACTGTAACAATCTCTGATATATCAAACAACCCTCAGTGTAACACTCTCTGATATACCCCACACCCCTCATTGTAACACTCTCTGATATAGCCACACCACTCACTATAATACTTTCTGATATATCCCACACCCCTCAATATAACACTCTCTGATGTACCACACACCCCTCACTGTAACACTGACTGATATACCTCACACCAATCACTGTAACACTCTCTGATATAGCCCAAACCATTCACTTTAACACTCTCTGATATACCCCACTCCCTTCACTGTAAGACTCTCTGATATACACCTCACCCCTCAGTGTTACTTTCTCTTTTATACCCCACACATCACACATTAAAACTCTCTGATATTCCCTGAACCCCTCATTGTAACACTCTCTGAGGTAACACCCGCATCACACATTAAGACTCGCTGATATAACCAACACCCTTCACTGTAACACTCTCTGATATACCACACAACCATTACTTTAACAATCCCTGATATACCCCACACCCCTCAATGTAACACTCTCCGATATACCCCACATCACACACTGTAGCAAATGCTGATATACCCCACAGCCCTCACTTTAACACTCTCTGATATATCCCACACCCTTCGCAGTAAAACTCTCTGATATACCCCACACCCCTCATTGTAACGCTCTCTGATATATCCCACACCTCTCACTGTAACTCTCTCTGATATACCCCACAGGCCTCACCTTAACACTCTCTGACATACCACACACCCCTCAATGTATCACTCTCTGATATATCCCACACCTCTCACTGTAACACACTCTGATATACCCCACACCCCTCACATATTTAATCTCTGCCAAACCTCAAACCCCTCACTGTAATACTCTCTGAAATACCCCAAACGCCTCACTGTATCACTCTCCGGTATCACCCTCACCCCTCACTAAAACACTCTCTGATATACCGCATTCCCCTCAATTTAACACTCTCCGATATAGCCCACACCCCTCACTGTAACACTCTCTGAAATACCCCACATGACTCACTGTGACACTCTCTAATATCCCCCTCATCCCTCACTATAACATCCTCTGATATACACCACAACCCTAACTGTTACATTCTCTGTTATACCCCACACCCCTCACTGTAACACTCTCTGATATAGCCCCCACGCCCCTCACTGTAACAACCTCTGATATCCCCTCACACCTCACTATAACACTGTCTGATACACCCCACATCCCTCACTGTAAAACATTCTGATATACCACACACCCTTCACTATTATACCCTCGTATATCCCCTCACCCCTCACTATAACACTCTCTGAATTAACCCACACCCCTCACTGTAACACACTCTGATATCACCTCACCCCTCACTATAAGACTCTCTGATATATCCCACACCGTTCACTTTAACACTCTCTGATATATACCACACCTCTCACTTTAACACTCTCTGATATGCCCCACACCCCTCACTGTTACAGTCTCTGATATACCCCACAACCCTCACTGTAACACTCTCTGATATACCACACATGCCTTATTGTAACACCCTCTTATATCTCCTCACCCCTCACAATAACACTCTCTGATCTACCGCAGACACCTCACTTTAACACTCTCTGATATACCCCACTCCCCTCAGTCTAACACTCTCTGATATACCGCACACCCATCACTTTAACACTCTCCGATATACCCCACACCCCTCACTGTAACACTCTCTGACATACCCCACACCCCTCAATATAACACTCTCTGATATAGCACCCACGCCTCACTGTAACAACCTCAGATATCCCCTCACCCCTCCCTATAACACCCTCTGATATACCCCACATCCCTCACTTTAACACTCTCTGATATACCCTACACCCCTCACTGTAAAACGCTCTGATATACCCCACACCCTTCACTATAAAACCCACTGATATCCCCTCACCC
This sequence comes from Carcharodon carcharias, assembly GCF_017639515.1. Lineage (NCBI taxonomy): Eukaryota > Metazoa > Chordata > Chondrichthyes > Lamniformes > Lamnidae > Carcharodon > Carcharodon carcharias. The sequence continues at coordinate 8,119,369 of NW_024470624.1, forward strand.
CTCATTATAACACTCTCTGATATACCCCACACCGCTCACTTTAAAACTCTGTGGTATATACCACACCTCTCACTTTAACACTCTCTGATATACCCCACCTCCCTCACTGTAACAGTCTCTGATATATCCAACACCCCTAACTGTAATACCCTCTGATATCCCCTCACCGCTCACTATAACACTCTCTGATATACCACACACCCCTCACTGTAACACTCTCTGATATAACCCACACCGCTCACTTTAATACTCCCTGATATCCTCTCACCGCTCACTATAACACTCTCTGATATACCCCACACACCTCACTGTAACACTCTCTGATAAACCCCACATCCCTCACTGTAACACTCTCTTATATAGCCACACCCCTCACTGTAACACTCTCTGATATAGCCACATCACTCACTATAATACTTTCTGATATATCCCACACCCCTCAATATAACACTCTCTGATGTACCCCACAACCCTCACTATAACACTCTCTGATATACCACACACCCCTCACTGTAACACTCTCTGATATACCCCACACCAATCACTGTAACACTCTCTGATATATCCCACACCCCTCACTGTAACCCTCTGTGTTATACCCCACTCCCATCACTGTAAGACTCTCTGATATACACCTCACCCCTCAGTGTTACTTTCTCTTTTATACCCCACACATCACACATTAACACTCTCTGATATTCCCTGAACCCCTCATTGTAACACTCTCTGAGGTAACACACGCCTCACACGTGAACACTCGCTGATATAACCAACAACTTTCACTGTAACACTCTCTGATATACCACACAACCATTACGTTAACAATCCCTGATATACCCCACACCCCTCAATGTAACACTCTCCGATATACCCCACATCACACACTGTAGCAATCCCTGATATACCCCACACCCCTCACTTTAACACTCTCTGATATATCCCGCACCCTTCGCTGTAACACTCTCTGATATACCCCACACCCCTCACTGTAACACTCTCTGATATACCGTACACCCCTCACTGTAACTCTATCTGATATACCCCAAATGCCTCACTGTAACACACTCTGATATACCCCACACCCCTCACTGTAACAGTCTCTGAGATATCCCACACCCCTCACTGTAACTTTTTCTGATATACCCCACCTCACCTTAACACTCTTTGACATACCAGAAACCCCTCAATGTATCACTCTCTGATATACCCCGCACCCCTCACTGTAACACTCTCTGAAATACCCAAAACCCCTCTCTGTAACACTCTATGATATACCCCAGGCACCTCAATGTAACACTCCCTTATATACCCCACACCCCTCACTTAACACTGACTCATATACCCCACACACCTCACTGTAACAGTCTCTGATATACCCACTCCACTCACTGTAACATTATCTGAGATACCCCACACGCCTCACAGTAACAATCTCTGATATACCCCACACCCCTCACATATTTACTCTCTGCCAAACCTCACACCCCTCAGTGTAACACTCACTGATATACCCCACAGCCCTCACTCTAACGCTCTCTGATATATCCCACACCCCTCACTGTAATACTCTCTGAAATACCCCAAACGCCTCACTGTATCACTCTCCGGTATCACCCTCACGCCTCACTAAAACACTCTCTGATATACCGCATACCCCTCAATTTAACACTCTCTGATATAGCCCACACCCCTCACTGTAACACTCTCTGATATACCCCACATGACTCACTGTGACACTCTCTCATATCCCCCTGAGCCCTCACTATAACATCCACTGATATAAACCACAACCCTAACTGTTACATTCTCTGTTATACCCCACACCCCTCACTGTAACACTCTCTGATATAGCCCCCACGCCTCTCACTGTAACAACCTCTGATATCGCCTCACACCTCACTATTACACTCTCTGATATCCCCTCACCCATCACTATAACACTCTCTGAAATAACCCACACCCCTCACTGTAACACTCTCTGATATCCCCTCACCCCTCACTATAACACTCTCTGATATACCCCACATCGTTCACTTTAACATTCTCTGATATACCCCAAACCTCTCACTGTAACACTCTCTGATATACCACACACGCCTAAATGTAACACCCTCTGATATCCCCTCACCCCTCACTATAACACTCTTTGATCTACCGCGGACCCCTCTCTTTAACACTCTCTGATATTCCCCACACCACTCACTTTAACAATCTCTGATATACCCCACCCTCCTCACTGTAACAGTCTCTGATATACCCCACACGCCTTACTATAACACTCTTTGATCTAACGCAGACCCCTCTCTTTAACACTCTCTGATATACCCCACACCACTCACTTTAACACTCTCTGATATACCCCACCCCCCTCACTGTAGCACTCTCTGATATACCCCACCCCCCTCACTGTAACACTCTCTGATATATCCCACACCCCTAACTGTAACACCCTCTGATATCCCCTCACCGCTCACTATAACACTCTCTGATATACCCCACACCCCTCACTGTAAAACGTTCTGATATACCCCAGATCATTCACTTTTACACCGTCTGATATCCCCTCACCCCTCACTATAACACTCTCTGATATACCCCACACACCGACTGTAACACTCTCTGATAAACCCCACATCCCTCACTGTAACACTCTCTGATATAGCCACACCACTCACTGTAACACTCTCTGATATACCCCACACCCCTCATTGTAACACTCTCTGATATAGCCACACCACTCACTATAATACTTTCTGATATATCCCACAGCCCTCAATATAACACTCTCTGATGTACCCCACACCTCTCACTATAACTCTCTCTGATATACCCCACACACCTCACTGTAACACTGACTGATATATTCCACACCAATCACTGTAACAATCTCTGATATCGCCCAAACCACTCACTGTAACACTCTCTGATAGAACCCACACCCCTCACTGTAACACTCTCTGATATACCCCACACCTGTCAATGTAACACTCTCTGATATACCCCAAACGCCTCACTGTAACACAATCTGATATACACCGCACCCCTCACTGTAACACTCTCTGAAATACCCAACACCCCTCTCTGTAACACTCTCTGATATACCCCAGACACCTTAATGTAACACTCCCTTATACACCCCACACCCCTCACTTAACACTGACTCATATTCCCCACACACCTCACTGTAACAGTCTCTGATATACCCACTCCACTCACTGTAGCATTATCTGAGATACCCCACACGCCTCACAGTAACAATCTCTGATATACCCCACACCCCTCACATATTTACTCTCTGCCAAACCTCACACCCCTCAGTGTAACACTCACTGATATACCCCACAGCCCTCATTCTAACGCTCTCTGATATATCCCACACCCCTCACTGTAATACTCTCTGAAATACCCCAAACGCCTCACTGTATCACTCCTCTGTATCACCCTCACCCCTCACTAAAACACTCTCTGATATACCGCATACCCCTCAATTTAACACTCTCCGATATAGCCCACACCCCTCACTGTAACACTCTCTGATATACCCCACATGACTCACTGTGACACTCTCTCATATCCCCCTGAGCCCTCACTATAACATCCTCTGATATACACCACAACCCTAACTGTTACATTCTCTGTTATATCTGTTATACCCCACACCCCTCACTGTAACAATCTCTGATATAGCCCCCACGCCCCTAACTGAAACAACCTCTGATATCGCCTCACACCTCACTATTACATACCTCTGATATCCCCTCACCCCTCACTATAACACTCTCTGATATACCCCACACCGTTCACTTTAACATTCTCTGATATACCCCAAACCTCTCACTGTAACACTCTCTGATATACCACACACACCTTAATGTAACACCCTCTGATATCCCCTCACCCCTCACTATAACACTCTTTGATCTACCGCAGACCACTCTCTTTAACACTCTCTGATATTCCCCACACCACTCACTTTAACACTCTCTGATATACCCCACCCCCCTCACTTTAACAGTCTCTGATATACCCCACACCCCTCACTATAACACTCTTTGATCTACCGCAGACCCCTCACTTTAACACTCTCTGATATACCCCACACCACTCACTTTAACACTCTCTGATATACCCCACCCCCGTCTCTGTAACACTCTCTGATATACCCCACCCTCCTCACTGTAACACTCTCTGATATATCCCACACCCCTAACTGTAATAACCTCTGATATCCCCTCACCGCTCACTATAACACTCTCTGTTTTACCCCACACCCCTCACTGTAAAACGTTCTGATATACCCCACACCCTTCACTTTTATACCCTCTGATATCCCCTCACCCCTCACTATAACACTCTCTGATATACCCCACACACCTCACTGTAACACTCTCTGATAAACCCCACATCCCTCACTGTAACACTCTCTGATATAGCCACACCACTCACTGTAACACTCTCTGATATACCCCACACCCCTCATTGTAACACTCTCTGATATAGCCACACCACTCACTATAATACTTTCTGATATATCCCACACCCCTCAATATAACACTCTCTGATGTACCCCACACCTCTCACTATAACTCTCTCTGATATACCCCACACACCTCACTGTAACACTGACTGATATACTCCACACCAATCACTGTAACAATCTCTGATATCGCCCAAACCACTCACTGTTACACTCTCTGATATAACCCACACCCCTCACTGTAACACTCTCTGAAAGATCCCACATCCCTCACTGTAACACTCTCTGTTATACCCCACTCCCTTCACTGTAACACTCTCTGATATACCCCACTCCCTTCACTGTAAGACTCTCTGATATAAAACTTACCCCTCAGTGTTACTTTCTCTTTTATACCCAACACATCACACAATAACACTCTCTGATATTCCCTGAACCCCTCATTGTAACACTCTCTGAGGTAACACACGCCTCACAGGTTAACACTCGCTGATATAACCAACACCCTTCACTGTAACAGTCTCTGATATAACACACAGCCATTACTTTAACAATCGCTGATATAGCCCACACCCCTCAATGTAACACTCTCCGATATACCACACATCACACACTGTAGCAATCCCTGATGTACCCCACACCCCTCACTTTAACACTCTCTGATATATCCCGCACCATTCGCTGTAACACTCTCTGATATACCCCACACCCCTCACCATAACACTCTCTGATATACCCCACACCCCTCACTGTAACCCCATCTGATATACCCCACATGCCTCACTGTACCACACTCTGATATACCCCACACCCCTCACTTTAACAGTCTCTGATATATCCCACACACCTCACTGTAACTCTCTCTGATATACCCCACACGCCTCATTGTAACACACTCTGATATACCCCACACCCCTCACTGTAACACTCTCTGAAATACCCAACACCCCTCTCTGTAACACTCTATGATATACCCCAGACACCTCAACGTAACACTCCCTGATATACCCAACACCCCACACTTAACACTGTCTAATATACCCCACACAGCTCATTGTAACAGTCTCTGATATACCCACTCCACTCACTGTAACATTCTCTGAGATACCCCACATGCCTCACAGTAACAATCTCGGATATAAGCCACACCCCTCACATATTTACTCTCTGACAAACCTCACACCCCTCAGTGTAACACTCACTGATATACCCCACACCCCTCACTCTAACGCTGTCTGATATATCCCACACCCCTCACTGTAATACTCACTGAAATACCCCAAACACCTCATAGTATCACTCTCCGGTATCACACTCACCCCTCACTAAAACACTCTCTGATATACCGCACACCACTCATTTTAACACTCTCCGATATAGCCCACACCCCTCACTGTAACACTTTCTGATATACCCCACATGATTCACTGTGACAATCTCTCATATCCGCCTCATCCCTCACTATAACATCCTCTGATATACACCACAACCCTAACTGTAACATTTTCTGTTATACCCCACACCCCTCACTGTAACACTCTCTGATATATCCCCTCACCCCTCACTATAACGCCCTCTGATATATCCCACATCCCTCACTTTAACACTCTCTGATATACCCCACACCACTCACTGTAAAACGCTCTGATATACCCCACACCCTTCACTATTACACCCTCTGATATCCCCTCACACCTCACTATAACACCCTCTGATATATCCCACATCCCTCACTTTAACACTTTCTGATATACCCCACACCCCTCACTGTAAAACGCTCTGATAAACCCCACACCCTTCACTATTACACCCTCTGATATCCCCTCACACCTCACCATAACAATCTCTGATATACCCCACACCCCTCACTTTAACACTCTCCGATATACCCCACACCCCTCACTGTAACACTCTCTGATATATCCCACACCCCGCACTGTAACACTCTCTGATATAAACCACAACCCTCACTGTAACACTCGCTGATAAATCACACACCACTCACTGTCACACACAGATATACCCCTCACTGCAACACGCTGATATGCCCCACACCCCTCACTGTAACACTCTCCGATATATCCCACACCTCTCACTGTAACACTCTCTGATTTACCCCACACCATTCATTGTAACACTCCCTGATACACCCCACTCCTCTCACTGTAACACTCTCTGATATATCCCACACCCCTCACTGTAACACTCTCTGATATACTCCACACCCCTCACTGTAACATTCTCTGATATACCCCACACCCCTCACTGTAACATTCTCTGTTACACCTCACACACCTCACTGGTACACTCTCTGATGTATCCCCCACCCCTCATTGTAACACTCTCTGATATACCCCACACCACTCATTGTAACAGCCTCTGATGTAACCCACACCCCTCACTGTAACACTCTCTGATATACCTCTCACCCCTCACTGTAACACTCTCTGATATACCCCACACCACTCATTGTAACACACTCTGATATACCCCACACACCTCACTGTAACACTCTCCGATATATCCAACACCTCTCACTGTGACACTCTCTGATTTAGCCCACAGCCTTCATTGTAACACTCTCTGATATAACCCACTGTTCTCACTGTAACATGCTCTGATATACCCCACACCCCTCACTGTAACACTCTCTGATATATACCACACCCCGCACTGTAACACTTTCTGATATAACCAACACCCCTCACTGTAACATTCTCTGTTATACCTCACACACCTTAATGGTACACTCTCTGATGTATCCCCCACCACTGACTGTAACACTCTCTGATATCCACCACAAGCTTCACTGTAACACGCTCTGGTATATCCCACACCTCTTACTGTAACACTATCTGATATACCCCAGACCCCTCACTGTAACACTCAATGATTCACCCCTCACACTTCACTGTAACACTCTTTGATATACCCCACACCCCTCACAGTAACAGTCTCTGATATACCCCACATCCCTCACTGTAACACTCTCTGTTTTACCCCACACTCCTCATTGTAACACTCTCTGAGGTAACAGACGCCTCACACGTTAACACTCGCTGATATAACCAAAACTCTTCACTGTAACACTCTCTGATATACCACACAACCATTACTTTAACAATCGCTGATATAGCCCACACCCCTCAATGTAACACTCTCCGATATACCCCACATCACACACTGTAGCAATCCCTGATATACGCCACACCCCTCACTTTAACACTCTCTGATATACCCCACACCCCTCACTGTAACCATATCTGATATACCCCACAGGCCTCACCTTAACACTCTCTGACATACCACACACCCCTCAATGTATCACTCTCTGATATACCCCACACCCCTCACTGTAACCATATCTGATATACCCCACATGCCCCAATGTAACACACTCTGATATACCCCACTCCCCTCACTGTAACAGACTCTGATATATCCCCCACCCCTCACTGTAACTTTCTCTGATATACCCCACAGGCCTCACCTTAACACTCTCTGACATAGCACACACCCCTCAATGTAACACTCTCTGATATACCCCGCACCCCTCACTGTAACACTCTCTGATATACCCAACACCCCACACTTAACACTGTCTAATATACCCCACACACCTCATTGTAACAGTCTCTGATATACCTACTCCACTCACTGTAACATTCTCTGAGATACCCCACATGCCTCACAGTAACAATCTCGGATATACCCCACACCCCTCACGTATTTACTCTCTGACAAACCTCACACCCCTCAGTGTAACACTCACTGATATAACCCGCACCCCTCACTCTAAAGCTCTCTGATATATCCCACACCCCTCACTGTAATACTCTCTGAAATACCCCAAACGCCTCATTGTATCACTCTGCGGTATCACCCTCACCCCTCACTAAAACACTCCCTGATATACCGCACACCACTCATTTTAACAATCTCCGATACGGCCCACACACCTCACTGTAGCACTTTCTGATATACCCCACATGATTCACTGTGACACTCTCTCATATCCGCCTCATCCCTCATTATAACTTCCTCTGATATACACCACAACCCTAACTGTAACATTTTCTGTTATACCCCACAAACCTCACTGTAACACTCTCTGATATTTCCCCTCACCCCTCACTATAACACCCTCTGATATACCCCACATCCCTCACTGTAACACTCTCTGATATACCCCACACCCCTCACTGTAAAACGCTCTGATATACCCCACACGCTTCACTATTACACCCTCTGATATCCCCTCACCCCCCACAATAACAATCTCTCATATACCCCACAGGCCTTACTGTATCACTCTCTGATATATCCCACACTCCTCACTGTAATACTCTCCGATATACCCCACACCCCTCACTGTAACACTCTCCGATATACCCCACACCTCTCACTGTAAAACTCTCTGATATACCCCAAACCCCTCACTGTAACACTCTCTGATATACCCCACACCCCTCACTGTAACCCTCTCTGATATACCCCACACCCCTCACTGTAACATTCTCTGATATACCCCACACCCCTCACTGTAACATTCTCTGTTACACCTCACACACCTCACTGGTACACTCTCTGATGTATCCCCCACCCCTCATTGTAACACTCTCTGATATACCCCACACCACTCATTGTAACAGCCTCTGATGTAACCCACACCCCTCACTGTAACACTCTCTGATATACCTCTCACCCCTCACTGTAACACTCTCTGATATACCCCACACCACTCATTGTAACACACTCTGATATACCCCACACACCTCACTGTAACACTCTCCGATATATCCAACACCTCTCACTGTGACACTCTCTGATTTAGCCCACAGCCTTCATTGTAACACTCTCTGATATAACCCACTGTTCTCACTGTAACATGCTCTGATATACCCCACACCCCTCACTGTAACACTCTCTGATATATACCACACCCCGCACTGTAACACTTTCTGATATAACCAACACCCCTCACTGTAACATTCTCTGTTATACCTCACACACCTTAATGGTACACTCTCTGATGTATCCCCCACCACTGACTGTAACACTCTCTGATATCCACCACAAGCTTCACTGTAACACGCTCTGGTATATCCCACACCTCTTACTGTAACACTATCTGATATACCCCAGACCCCTCACTGTAACACTCAATGATTCACCCCTCACACTTCACTGTAACACTCTTTGATATACCCCACACCCCTCACAGTAACAGTCTCTGATATACCCCACACCCCTCACTGTAACACTCTCTGATATACCCCACACTCCTCATTGTAACACTCTCTGAGGTAACAGACGCCTCACACGTTAACACTCGCTGATATAACCAAAACTCTTCACTGTAACACTCTCTGATATACCACACAACCATTACTTTAACAATCGCTGATATAGCCCACACCCCTCAATGTAACACTCTCCGATATACCCCACATCACACACTGTAGCAATCCCTGATATACGCCACACCCCTCACTTTAACACTCTCTGATATACCCCACACCCCTCACTGTAACCATATCTGATATACCCCACAGGCCTCACCTTAACACTCTCTGACATACCACACACCCCTCAATGTATCACTCTCTGATATACCCCACACCCCTCACTGTAACCATATCTGATATACCCCACATGCCCCAATGTAACACACTCTGATATACCCCACTCCCCTCACTGTAACAGACTCTGATATATCCCCCACCCCTCACTGTAACTTTCTCTGATATACCCCACAGGCCTCACCTTAACACTCTCTGACATAGCACACACCCCTCAATGTAACACTCTCTGATATACCCCGCACCCCTCACTGTAACACTCTCTGATATACCCAACACCCCACACTTAACACTGTCTAATATACCCCACACACCTCATTGTAACAGTCTCTGATATACCTACTCCACTCACTGTAACATTCTCTGAGATACCCCACATGCCTCACAGTAACAATCTCGGATATACCCCACACCCCTCACGTATTTACTCTCTGACAAACCTCACACCCCTCAGTGTAACACTCACTGATATAACCCGCACCCCTCACTCTAAAGCTCTCTGATATATCCCACACCCCTCACTGTAATACTCTCTGAAATACCCCAAACGCCTCATTGTATCACTCTGCGGTATCACCCTCACCCCTCACTAAAACACTCCCTGATATACCGCACACCACTCATTTTAACAATCTCCGATACGGCCCACACACCTCACTGTAGCACTTTCTGATATACCCCACATGATTCACTGTGACACTCTCTCATATCCGCCTCATCCCTCATTATAACTTCCTCTGATATACACCACAACCCTAACTGTAACATTTTCTGTTATACCCCACAAACCTCACTGTAACACTCTCTGATATTTCCCCTCACCCCTCACTATAACACCCTCTGATATACCCCACAACCCTCACTGTAACACTCTCTGATATACCCCACACCCCTCACTGTAAAACGCTCTGATATACCCCACACGCTTCACTATTACACCCTCTGATATCCCCTCACCCCCCACAATGACAATCTCTCATATACCCCACAGGCCTTACTGTATCACTCTCTGATATATCCCACACCCCTCACTGTAATACTCTCCGATATACCCCACACCCCTCACTGTAACACTCTCCGATATACCCCACACCTCTCACTGTAAAACTCTCTGATATACCCCAAACCCCTCACTGTAACACTCTCTGATATACCCCACACCCCTCACTGTAACCCTCTCTGATATACCCCACACCCCTCACTGTAACATTCTCTGATATACTCCACACCCTTCACTGTAACACTCTCTGATATATCCCACACCCCTCACTGTAACATTCTCTGATATACCCCACACCCCTCACTGTAACACTCTCTGATATATCCCACACTCCGCACTGTAACACTCACTGATATACCCAACACCCCTCACTGTAACAATCTCTGTTAAACCTCACACTCCTCACTGGTACACTCTCTGATGTATCCCCCACCCCTCATTGTAACACTCTCTGATATACCCCACATCTCTCACTGTAACAGCCTCTGATATAACCCACACCCCTCACTGTAACACTCTCTGATATACCCCACACCCCTCAATGTAACACTCTCTGATATACCCCACACCCCTCACTGTAACACTCTCCGATATATCCCACACCGCTCACTGTCACACTCTCTGAGAAACCCCACACCCCTCACTATAACAGTTTCTGATATACCCCACACTCCTCACTGTAACACTCACTGATATACCCCACACACCTCATTGTAACACTCTCTGATATAACCCACACCCCTCACTGTAACACTCACTTATATAACCCACACCCCTCACTGAACAACTCTCTGATACAGCCCACACCCCTCAGTGTAACAGTCTCTGATATACCCCACACCCCTCAATGTAACACTCTCTGATATACCCCACACCCCTCTCTGTAATATTCTCTGATATACCCCACACCCCTCACTGTAACACACTCTGATATACCCCACACCGCTCACTGTAACACTCTCTGAGATATCCCACACCCCTCACTATAACACTTTCTGATATACCCCACACTCCTCACTGTAACACTCACTGATATACCCCACACACCTCACTGTAACACTCTCTGATACACCCCACACTCCTCACTGTTACACTCTCGGATATACCCCACACCCCTCACTGTAACACTCTCTGATATACACCACACCCCTCACTGTAACACTCTGATATATCCTACATCCCTCAGTGTAACACTCTCTGATACACCCCACACTCCTCACTGTAACACTCTCGGATTTACCCCGCATCCCTCACTGTAACACTCTCTGATATACCCCACACCCCTCACTGTAACACTCTCTGATATATCCCACATCCCTCAGTGTAACACTCTCTGATGCACCCCACACTCCTCACTGTAACACTCTCGGATATACCCCGCACCCCTCACTGTAACACTCTCTGATATACCCCACACCCCTCACTGTAACACTCTCTGATATACCCCACACCCCTCACTGTAACACTCTCTGATATACCCCACACCCCTCACTGTAACACTCTCTGATATACCCCACACCCCTCACTGTAACACTCTCTGATATACCCCGCACCCCTCACTGTAACACTTTCTGATATATTTGCTGTTTTCCTCATCAATCCCAGCATTTCTTCATTTGAAAATAATTTTCATTCTCTAACAGCCCTGTCGCTCATTGCTGGAACATGAGCAACTGCCTCAGCAGATATGACAGTCTGTGTGGAGGCTTGAAGTCTCCAGGCACCACCACACAGGGTCCAATTCAATCAAATTTTCCCAGGCACCAGAGCCAAACCCTCACTGTTTCTGAATTATGCTGACCATGTCGAACACAGAATCCCAAAGGGGAGTCTGGAACATCTGAAATCTCTCTCATCAAAAGCTATAACTTAATCACATTTCCTCTCTCTCTCTCTCGGCAAGGTCAGGAGACAAGTCAAGGTCACCGAACAGTGAATGGAAGCTACAGTTAGATACAGAGTAAATCTCCATCTACCCTGTCCCCATCAAACACTCCCAGGACAGGGACAGCACGGGGTTAGATAAAGAGTAAATCTCACTCTACACTGTCCCCATCAAACACTCCCAGGACAGGTACAGCACGGGGTTAGATACAGAGTAAAGCTCCCTCTACACTGTCCCCATCAAACAATCCCAGGGCAGGTACAGCACAGGGTTAGATACAGAGTAAATCTCCCTCTACACGGTCCCCATCAAACACTCCCAGGACAGATACAGCACGGGGTTAGATACAGAGTAAATCTCTCTCTACACTGTCCCCATCGAACACTCACAGGACAGGTACAGCACGGGGTTAGATACAGAGTAAATCTCTCTCTACACTGTCCCCATCAAACACTCCCAGGACAGGTACAGCACGGGGTTAGATACAGAGTAAAGCTCCCTCAACACCGTCCCCATCAAATACTCTCAGTTCCGGCCCTGAAGTGATTCGTTTGATTCTGGACAGAGGCCGTGTCCTGCAGTCCATCAGCCTCCTGCCCCTGCACAGGTGACTCGGTGACCCCGCACCGTGGTGAAGGGGCAGCTCCGCCGAAGGTGTGAACCAGCCTTCCGGAGACCTGCCTTCACTCCTGCTGGAGCCACGGAGACTTGCTGGTGCTTAGGAAATAGGATTATCCGCTGCGATATGAGCACGGCGGGGATGTAATCTGCCACCCATCTGTCTCCGAGGTGACGAGCCAAAGCTTCGCTCATGCTTGTGTGTGTACAGCGCCTGTGCAGGACCCTGTCACGGAGATTATTGTTATTTTTATTACGGAGGCTCCAAAGCGATTACTGACCGGTTGAGTGAGCGGGCAAAGCACATGGCAGACGCAGCATGAGCTGGATAAGCACGATGTTATCCAATCTGCTAGGGAACACACAGCGGCCTAGTGCTATTTAAATGGCGATAGGTCGGGAGATGCTGATATACGTAGGGGGACCTGGGTGCCCTTGTACACCACAGTCGCTGAAAGCAAGCATTGCAGGTGCAGCAAGCAGTTCAGGAGGTCAATGGTATGTTGGCGAGAGGACTTGAGTACAGGAACAAGGCAGTCTTACCGCAGCTGTGCAGGGCCTTGGTGAGACCACACATGGAGCATTGTGTGCAGTTTTGGTGGTCTTAGCTATACTTGCTATAGAGGGAGCGCAGCGAAGGTTCACCAGGCAGATTCCTGGGGTGGCAGGATTGTCGTCTGAGGAGAGATCGGGCCGACTAGACCTGTATTCACTGGAGTTTAGAAGAACGAGAATTGGGGGATCTCACTGAAATGTATAAAATCCTGACAGGGACGGACAGACCCGGAAGCAGGAATGATTTTTCCTCTGGCTGGGGGGTGGGGGGGTGGGGTGGGTGTTGAACTAGGGGTCTCAGTCTCAGGATACGGGGATAGGCCATTCAGCACTGAAATGATGAGGAGAAACGTCTTCACTCAGAAGGTGGTGAACCTGTGGAATCGTCTACCTCAGAGGGCTGGCGGAGGCCAAGTCACTGAATTATACTTAAGAAGGAAATAGATAGGTTTCTAGGTGCTGGTGGAGTCAAGTGGTTTGGGGAAAGCGCGGGTTGTATGACCTACTCCTGCTCCTATTTGCTATGTTTCTGTTATTAGCATTCTCTCACTCACCAGGATGTTTGCTATCCATGGACCTGCCAATTTCTCATGAGGCCAATTGACGATCATCAGTCTTTTTGGCGCATGGGGCACTTATTTAATAGTCTTTTATGGGACATGGGTGGGCCCAGTATTTGTTGCCCATCCCTAATTGCCCCCTTGAGAAGGTGGCGGTGGGTGAGCCGCCTTCTTGAGCCGCTGCAGTCCCTGTGGTGTAGGTACACCCACCGCGCTGTTAGAGAGGGAGTTCCCAGGGTTTTGACCCGGCGACATTGAAGGGACAGCCGAGTTAGTCCCAAGTCGAGATGGCGAGTGCGGCTCAGAGGGGGACCTTCCAGGTGGGGGTGTTCCCCGTGTGTCTGCTGCCCTCGTCCTTCTAGACGGTAGAGGTCGTGGGTTTGGAAGGTGCTGTCGAAGGAGCCTCGGTGAGTTGCTGCAGTGCATCTTGTAGATGGTACACACACTGCTGCTACTGTGCATCGGTGGTGGAGGGAGTTAATGTTGGTGGATGGGGTGCCGATCGAGCGGGGGCTGCTTTGTCCCGGACGGTGTCGAGCTCCTCGAGCGTTGTGGGAGCCGCACTCACCCAGGCGAGTGGCCGTTGTCACGTCGGATGCCTGGTCGTGCATTACCAGTTTGGGCCGGGAAACATTCTTCTTGCCGCTCTCACTCTTTCTCTTGGGGTCTGGAAACACTGGGATCCTTCCCACAGATTCTGCCGCCACCTTGTCCCACCTAGGGCGCTGACGCCAACGTCGCATCTCTTCATAAGCGCAAAACACTGCCGACGCTAGGAATCTGAAATGAAAACAGAAAACGCTGGAGAGAAAGGGAAGGACTCAATGGGTCTGGCTGCGGTCGGAGGAGGGAGAAACAGGGTTAACGTTTCGAGTCTGTCACGACCAGTCTACAGGCTGAGGGTCCCTCTCAGTTTGTTACGATCCCCGGCGAGGAAGGATGAGCTGGCTCCCCCTCTTTATTCAACCTTTCAGCTGGTCGCACCAAGGGTTAATTTAAACAGGATCCCTTCCCTCGCGGGTACCTTTCCCCAGTCCAAGTGTATTTATGTTTTCAGAAGGGTCCAATTTAACCGGGCTCTCTCGGGTCGAAGAAAGAGCGACCTTATGAAGTGCTAAAACGCGAGAAGAAATAATAGAAACACAACGCGCGTAAGTTCAGATCAGAAATGAGAAGTGAGCCCAGAAGCAAACATTAAAAAAGGACATACGAGTCCGTCTTTGGCTTGTCCGTGAGGAGTTGATGGTGAAACGTGGCGGCCGTTAAGTTAGATGGTTCCCGTAGAGTTGACTTTGACAGTTGAGCAGTTGGTTTGGAGATCCTTGGCCCTTGCAGGCTAGCTGAAAAGTTATGACATTGCAGATAATATGTGCCGGGCAGACCAAATCCACAAGGGAAACTTGGTCACGCAATCACAACGGTTTTGCAATTTGTATTTCTTACAAGAAGATGCTTGCACTGAGTTCAGAAGTAATGATTCCACTAAGACCTTTAGAGATTTCAAAAAATTAAGTTAAAATATTTATGAACAAAATAAAAGATTTCAAGCACATACATAAAACTGCAATTGTTTACCACCATAACAACTCCTGGGATTCCTAGTTAACCTGACTCCCAGTTACACACCCTCTTCAAGGCAACAATCCAAAATAGATTTTAGATTTTAGCAAAAACAGCAAGTTAATACAGTATCCACTTGACAGTTGAATTCCAAATAGCCCTCTCCAGCTTTAGTTACGGGACATAGCTGACTTATACACAAACGGCTGGATGCTCCCCCAAGGCTGTTTCGCAGACTCCTGTTAGACCTTACATGGCCCCCAATGTAGCCTTTCATTCTCCTTTATATATGTTCCTCTCTCTTTAATATGTAAATTCCATTGTTCCATAGGTCTTCGGAACCGTACCTTTCCCAGAATATAAAAATTTTCATGTTGCCAATATTGTCAGTACCCTTTGGGAAAAAATAAACACACTCCTTAGCCTTGCTTATCTGGCTAGTTGCAAACAGACTAGCATCCCTTTGAAATCCAAACAATCCCTTCACATGATGAAAAATACAAATTCACTTCACACCATACATGCTAAGATGGCATCCATGTTTACTCATTAGCATTCCAAACACATTTCTACACCTAGCTTCTTTTGATAATTTTAAGCTTGCAGTCTACCTGACTCCAAATATAATTAAGCCACACAGACACAACCATTTGCACTCAAACCCATGTGAGCTACTTTACAACGAACCAGCAAAATATTATGAAAATTTACTTTTGTAACAGAAAGGAGTTGTCCTGTTTCCTTCTTGGCTGTGGCTTTGCTGACTTGAGACTTGCCTCCAGCAATCAGAGAGGGAGGCTTTTGTTTTGTAACCTGTAAGCTCAGGGATGCCTATTTGATGTTCTTCAGCTGTGTCCTTCACAGCACCCACTAGAACAACTGACTGGCACACAGAGAACAGGGTTGCAGTTGGCTTTTTAACCCCTTTTCTTGTGTATCCCTGGAAGGGAAAAAAACAAACACGCCTTTCGCCCAGAAACTGCTTTCTTTCACTCAGATCATGTCGGCAGTCTGGGATATAACTCCACAGCAGAAGGTTTCTGTTGAGATGTGGCAATCAGCCTCCATTACCTCCACAACCACGGGAGATTATGGTTCAGTTTTGGCGTTGCATCTCTCCCTTTGAAGTGCCCCTGCCTTTCTTAAAAGTTCGATACATCCGTAAGTTACGCGGGGCTATGATCTGTGGTCATGACAATATGTGAGGTCTTCCTCGGGCAGCGCTGATGGTTATGGCTCCAGTGCTTTGAGGTGCCTCCTTATACATTGTGCATGTTTCAGCCTGGAACAGTGAGGTGGGGGTCCCAAATGCACGATCGACCGTGAGCTTGGCGTCAGTTTCGATACCGCGATCTTCAAACGCTCGCTCTCTCACGTGGCCGAAGGCTGCGCCAGCCGACTTCAGGCCGCGCTGGACTTCTTCGTCGGTGCCAGCCTTTCCGTGTCAGATAACTTCCGAGGCGCTGGGAAGTGTTCCACGTTTTCCAGGGGACTCGCCATCAATTCCAATCAATGGGGCTCGGGCGATTCAAGTATTTTTTTTTAATTCCTTCACGGGACGTGGGCGTCGCTGGCTGGGCCCGGCATTTATTGCCCCATCCCCCTAATTTCCCTGAAGAGTCAACCACAGTGCTGTGGGCCTGGAGTCACGTTTAAGCCAGACCGGGTAAGGACGGCAGATTTCCCTCCCCTAAAAGGATGTTAGTGAACCAGATGGGGTTAATACGACAATCGGCAATGGTTTCACGGACATCACCAGACTTTTAATTCCAGGTTTTTATTGAACTCAACTTTCACCATCTGCCATGGTGGGATTCGAACCCGGGTCCCTGGGGAACGTAAGTCCATTTACAACTAGCCAGATAAGCAAGGCTAAGGAATGTGTCTAATTCCTCCCCCCTCCCCCAAAAGGTTACCGACAATATTGGCAACATGACAGTTTTTATATCATGGGTCTCCAGATTACCGGGCCCAGCATTTTTTTGTCCGTCCCTAATTGCCCCTTTGAGATGGTGGCGGTGGTGGGTGAGCCGCCTTCTTGGACCGCTGCAGTCCCTGTGGTGTAGGCACACCCACCGTGCTGTTAGGGAGGGAGTTCCCAGGATTTTGACCCGGCGACAGTGAAGGAACGGCCGATATATTCCCAAGTCGGGACAGCGAGTGCGGCTCAGAGGGGAACTTCCAGGTGAGGGTGTTCCCTGTGTGTCTGCTGCCCTCGTCCTTCTAGACGGTAGCGGTGGTGGGTTTGGAAGGTGCTGTCGAAGGAGCCTCGGTGAGTTGCTGCGGGGCATCTTGTAGATGGTACACACACTGCTCACCGCTGTGATTAGACTGTGAGACAGCTCTCCCAATTTTGGCACTCGCCCCCAGATGTTAGTAAAGGGGACTTTGCAGGTTCGACTGGGGTGAGATCGCCGTTGTCGGTTCCAGTGCCTGAGTCGATGCCATGGGAGTGGGGGATCAAGGTGGGGGAGGGGGTGGGGGAGGGGGTTGGGGAGGGGGTTGGGGAGGGGGTGGGGTGTGGTCCGTCTGGTTTCCTTCCTTTTTTGGTGACTTTGTAGCGGTTTGTCGCAACTGGGTAGATTGCTGGGCCATTCCAGAGAGCACACTAAGAGTCAACCCACATCGCTGTGGGGTCTGGAGTCACGTGTAGGGCCAGACCAGGGTAAGGACGGCAGATTTCCCCCTCCCCTCAAGGGGGCATGAGTGAACCAGATGGGGTTTTTAACGACAATCGGCAAACCTTTTAATTCCCGATTTTTATTGAATCCGAATTCTGCCATCTGCCGCGGGTGGGATTCGATCCCTGATCCCCCAGAGCCCCTGGATCGCTAGTCCGAGCAGCAATACCACTACGCCACCGCCTCCCCCCTCCGTAAGCAATGGGGAGGACGCTCTTTCCTGCGATGGGGAGTAGGGAGATGCTCCCGTAACTCCCGTTGTTGGACTTCTCCCCTTTCCCTGAAGATTGAGGAACAAAGGGATCTTGGCGTGTGTGTCCATAGATCTCTGAAGGCGGAGGGGCATGTTAGTGGGGTGGTGAAAAAGGCATATGGGACACTTGCCTTTATCAATCGAGGCATAGATTACAAAAGTAGGGAGGTCATGTTGGAGTTGTATAGAACCTTGGTGAGGCCACAGCTGGAGTGCTGTGTGCAGTTCTGGTCACCACATTATAGGAAGGATGTGATTGTACTGGAGGGGATGCAGAGGAGATTCACCAGGATGTTGCCTGGGATGAAACATTTAAGTTATGAAGAGAGGTTGGATAGACTTGGGTTGTTTTCGTTGGAGCAGAGAAGACTGAGGAGCGACCTGATCGAGGTGTACAAGATTATGAGGGGCATGGACAGGGTGGATAGGGAGCAGCTGTTCCCCTTAGTTGAAGGGTCAGTCACGAGGGGACATAAGTTCAAGGTGAGGGGCAGGAGGTTTAGGGGGGATGTGAGGAAAAACTTTTTTACCCAGAGGGTGGTGAGGGTCTGGAATGCGCTGCCTGGCACGGTGGTGGAGGCGGGTTGCCTCACATCCTTTAAAAAGTACCTGGATGAGCACTCGGCACGTCATAACATTCAAAGGCTATGGGGCCAAGGGCTGGTCAATGGGATTAGGTAGGTAGATCAGGTGTTTCTCACGTGTCAGTGCAGACTCGATGGGCCGAAGGGCCTCTTCTGCACTGTGATTTTGTGATTCTGAGAGATAGAGAGAGAGATTTCGAGAGAGAGAGATAGAGAGAACGAGAGAGGGAGAGATAGAGAGAGAGAGTGACAGAGAGATAGAGAGAATGAGAGAGACAGAGATAGAGAGGCGAGAGAGAGAGAGATGGAGAGAGAGAGTGAGAGAGAGAGAGATAGAGAGAACGAGAGAGAGAGAGAAAGATGGAGAGAGAGAGAGAGAGATGGAGAGAGAGAGAACGAGAGAGAGAGAGAGAGATGGAGAGAGAGAATGAGAGAAAGACAGAGAGATAGAGAGAACGAGAGAGAGAGAGAGAGATAGAGAGACGAGAGAGAGAGATGGAGAGAGGGAGAACGAGAGAGAGAGAGAGAGAGATGGAGAGAGAGAGAACGAGAGAGAGAGAGAGATGGAGAGAGAGAGAATGAGAGAGAGAGAGAGATGGAGAGAGAGAGAGAGAGAGAGCAGAAATGATTCGCCAGCACAGCCCTGGGGGAGGGGGGATTTCAGTCACGGGGAAGGGTTGGCCTTCTCCTCTCCTCCAAGAGGGGACTTGACGGATGTGTTCAAAAGCGCGAGGGGCCTGCCAGGGAGAGCCCGACGGTGGAGGTGGGTGGGGGTGAGAGCTGCTCCCACTCGTGGAAGGAAGGGGGAGGGGAGGGGAAGGGGGAGGGCAAGGTAAGGGCGGGAGAGGAGGGGAGGGGAGTGTAGGAGAATGGGAGGGGGGAGGGGAGGGGAAGGGGAGGGGGAGGGGAGGAGTGGGGAGGGGAGGGGAGGGGAAGGGGTGGGGAGGGGGATGGGAGGGGAGGGAGTGTAAGGGATGGGAGGGGGAGGGGAGGGGAGTGTAGTGGAGGGGAGTGGACGGGAGGGGAGGGGAGGGGAGGGGAGGGGAGGGGAATGGAGGGGAGGGAAAGGGGAGGGAGCGTAGGGGAGGGAAGTGGGAGGGGAGGGGAGTGTAGGGGAGGGGAGGGTGATTGGGAGGTGTGGGGAGAGGGAGTGGAGTGGGAGGAGAGGGGAGGGGAGGGGGAGGGGATGGGGAGGGACCGTAGGGGAGTGGAGTGGGAGGAGAGGGGAGGGGAGGGGGGAGGGGATGGGGGGGGGGAAGTTGGTACTGTCGCTGGACTAGTGTCCCAGTGACCCAGGGTAATGCGCTGGGTACCCGGGTTCGAATCCCACCCACCTTGAGAGGTGGAATCCGAATTCATAAAATGACCATGAAACCATTGCCAATCGTCATAAAATCCCCATCTGGTTCACTCATGCCCCCTTTAGGGGAGGGGGGAAATCTGCCGTCCTTACCCCGGTCTGGCCTACACGTGACTCCAGACCCACACACAGCGATGCTGTCGGCTCTTCTTTGCCACCCGCCCCCCCACCCCCCCCCGATGTGGGCCAGAGAGGCTCTCAGTCTCAATGACACAAAGTCTGGAGATAGGAGTGAAAACGGCCCTCGCCTGCCTCGCCCTCCCCCCCTCTTCTCCTTACCACCCTCCCCCCTACCCCCCTCCAACCTCCCCCCCTCTCCTCCCTTACCCCCCCTCTCCCTACCCCCCACCTCCACCTCCCCCCCTCTCCTCCCTTACCCCCCTCCCCTACCCCCTCCAACCTCCCGCTCCCCCCTCTCCTCCCTTAACCCCCCTCCCCTACCCCCCTCCCAACCTCCCCCCTCACCTCCCTTAACCCCCCTCCCCTACCCCCCCTCCAACATCCCCCCTCTCCTCCCTTACCCCCCTCCCCTACCCCCCCTTCCAACCTCTCCGCCTCTCCTCCCTACCCCTCCCCATCACTCCCCTCCCACCCTCCCTCCCCCTCAACCTCCCTTACCCACCCCCCTCCCCTACCCCCTCCAACCTTCCCCCCCTCTCCTCCCTTACCCCTACCCCCCTCCCCTACCCCCCTCCAACCTCCCCCCTCTCCTCCCTTACCCCCCCTCCCCTACCCCCCTCCAACCTCCCCCCTCTCCTCCCTTACCCCCCTCCCCTACCCCCCTCCAACCTCTCCCCTCTCCTCCCTACCCCTCCCCATCACTCCCCTCCCCTCCCTCCCCCTCTCCTCCCTTACCCCCCTCCCCTACCCCCCTCCAACCTCTCCCCTCTCCTCCCTACTCCTCCCCACCACTCCCTTCCCCTCCCCTCCCCCTCTCCTCCCTTACCCCCTCCCCTACCCCCCTCCAACCTCTCCCCTCTCCTCCCTACTCCTCCCCACCACTCCCCTCCCCTCCCCTCCCCCTCTCCTCCCTTACCCCCCTCCCCTACCCCCCTCCAACCTCCCCCCTCTCCTCCCTTACCCCCCTCCCCTACCCCCCTCCAACCTCCCCCCTCTCCTCCCTTACCCCCCTCCCCTACCCCCCTCCAACCTCCCCCCTCTCCTCCCTTACCCCCCTCCCCTACCCCCCTCCAACCTCTCCCCTCTCCTCCCTTACCCCCCTCCCCTACCCCCCTCCAACCTCCCCCCTCTCCTCCCTACTCCTCCCCACCACTCCCCTCCCCTCCCCTCCCCCTCTCCTCCCTTACCCCCCTCCCCTACCCCCCTCCAACCTCCCCCCTCTCCTCCCTACTCCTCCCCACCACTCCCTTCCCCTACCCTCCCTTCCCCTCCCCCTCCCCACCCCCGCTTCCCCACCCCCTCTCCTCTCCACTCCCATCCACATCCCCTCCCCTCCCCCTCCCCTTCCCCTCCATAACACTCCCCCTCCCCTCCCCAGTCCGGTACCCTCACCCTCGCCTCCCCCCTACACTCCCCACCATTCCCCTCCACCCCTCGCCGCCCCCCCCCCCCCCCCTCCCCTACACTCCGGGAGGGGGGAGGGGGGAGTGGGAGGGAGATGGGAGGGGGATGGGGGGGGGGGGGGAGGGGAGGGGAAGCGGATGGGAGGGGGAGGGGTAGGGGAGGAGAGTGGAGGGGCCGGGGAGGGGGAGGAGAGGGTGAGGGGGAAGGGAGGGGAGGGGAGGGGATGGGAGGGAAGGGAGGGGGAGTAGGGGGAGGGGAGTGGGAGGGGAGTGGAGGAGAGTGGGAGGGGGAGGGGAGGCGGTGAGACAGGGAGGGGTAGGGGAGGTGATGGGGGAGAGGTGGAGAGGGAGGGGATAGGAGGGAGGGGGAGGGGAGGGGCAGGAGAGGGCAAAGTCGAGGGGAGGGGGTGTGGTGGGGTAGGGGGAGGGGAGGGGTAGGGGAGGTGATGGGGAGGGGAGGTTGAGGGGCTGGCTGAAGGGTGGGGAGGGTAGGGGGAGGGGAAGGAGGGAGGAGAGGTGGAGAGGGAGGGGGATAGGACGGGAGGGGGGAGGGGGAGGGGAGGGGGAGGGGTGGGGTAGCGGATGGGTGGGGCAGAGAGGGGAGGGGGAGAGAGATGAAGGGGTGGGTGCGGAGGGTGAGGGAGGGGGAGGAGAGGGTGAGGGGGAAGGGAGGGGAGGGGAGGGGTGGGGATAGGTAGGGGTGGGAGGGGGAATGGAGGGGAGGGGAGGGGGGAGGCGGAGGGGAAAGGAGGGGTGGAGGGAGTGGAGGGGAGGGGGAATGGGAATGGGAGGGGGAGGGGGGAGAGCGGGGAGTGTCCACCCAGCATCGACACACCGCAGTGGGATCGAGGGGGCAGCAGCTCGTCCCCGGCCTCCGCCGAGGGGCAATGAGGGATGGGACCATAAATGCTGGGCCCAAGGCTGCGAAGTCCACACACAAACCCAACCCCATCCCCCACACCCCACCTCCCATCCCCTACCCCCCCCCATCCCCCACCCCCACACCCCCATCCCGCACCCCCCCCCACACCCCACACCCCCATCCCGCACCCCACACCCCACCTCCCATCCCCCACCCCATCCCCTACCCCCCCCACCCCCCCACACCCCACCCCCCCATTCCCCACCCCCCACATCCCATTCCCCACCCCTCTCTCTCCCTCTATCTCTCTCTCTCCCTCTCTTTCTCAGTCTGTCCATCTCTCTCTCCCTCTATCTCTCTCCCTGACTCTCTCCATCTCTCCCTTTCTGTCTCTGTCTGTCTCTCTCTCCCTCTCTTTCTCAGTCTGTCTCTCTCTCTCTCTCCATCTCTCTCTCCTTGACTCTCTCCGTCTCTCCCTTTCTTTCTCTGTCTCTCTCTCTCCATTTCTCTCTGTCTCTCTCCCTGCATCTCTCTGTCTCTCATTCTCTCTATATCTGTCTGTCTCTCTCTCTCTCCCTCTCTCTGTCTCTCTCTCCCTCTGACTCTTTCCATCTCTCCCTCTCTGTCTCTCTCTCTCTCTCCCTCCCTCTCTCTCTCTATCTCTCTCTCTCTTTGTCTCTCTCTCTCTCCCTCTATCTCTCTCTCTCACTCTCTCCCTGACTCTCTCCGTCTCTCCCTCTCTCTGTCTCTCTCTCCCTCTAACTCTCTCTCTCTCCCTTTCTTTCTCTGTCTCTCTCTCCCTCCCTCTCTCTCTCTGTCACTCTCTCTGCATCTCTGTCTCTCCCTCTCTCTGTATCTGTCTCTCTCTCTCTCCCTCTATCTGTCTGTCTCTCTCTCTGAATCTCTCTGTCTCTCCCTCTCTCTGTCTCTGTCTGTCTCTCTCCCTCTCTCTCCCTCTCTCTCTCCCTCTATCCCTCTCTCTTTCTCCCTCTCTCTCACTCTCTCCCTGACTCTCTCTGTCTCTCCCTCTCTCTGTCTCTCTCTCTCTCCCTCTATCTCTCTCTCGCCCTCTCTTTCTCAGTCTGTCTCTCTCTCTCCCTCTCTCTCTCTCTCCCTGACTCTCTCCGTCTCTCCCTTTCTGTCTCTGTCTGTCTCTCTCTCCCTCTCTTTCTCAGTCTGTCTCTCTCTCCCTCTCTCTCTGTCTCTCTCTCCCTCTGCATCTCTCTGTCTCTCCCTCTCTCTGTATCTGTCTCTCTCTCTCTCTGTCTCTCCCTCTCTTTCTCTGACTCTCTCCGTCTCTCCCGCTCTCTGTCTCTGTCTCTGTGTGTCTCTCTCTCTCCCTCTATCTCTCTCTCTCTCCCTCTCTTTCTCAGTCTGTCTCTCTCTCTCCCTCTATCTCTCTCTCTCCCTGACTCTCTCCGTCTCTCCCTTTCCGTCTCTGTCTGTCTCTCTCTCCCTCTCTTTCTCAGTCTGTCTCTCTCTCTCCCTCTCTCTCTCTGCATCTCTCTGTCTCTCCCTCTCTCTGTATCTGCCTCTCTCTCTCTGTCTCTCTCTCTCTCTCTCTCTGTCTCTCTCTCTCTCCCTCTCTCTCTCTCTGTCTCTCTCTCTCCCTCCCTCTCTCTCTCTGTCTCTGTCTGCCTGTCTCTCTCTCCCTCTGACTCTCCGTTTTTCCCTCTCTCTCTTTCTCTCTCTCTGTCTCTCTCTCTCTCCCTCTATCTCTCACTCTCTCTCTTTCCCTCTCTCTCTCTGTCTCTCTCTCTGTCTCTCTCTCTGTCTCCCTCCGTCTCTCCCTCTCTCTGTCTCTCCCTCTCTGTCTCCCTCTCTCTCTCTCTCCCTCTCTCTGTCTCTGTCTCTGTCTCGCTCCTTCTCTTTCTGTCTCTCTCTCCCCCTTCTCTCTTTCTCACTCTGTCTCTCTCTTTCTCTCCCTTATCTCTCTCTGTCTGTCTCTTCCTCCCTCTCTCCCTCTCCCCCTCTCTCTCTCTCCCCCTCTCTCTCTCCCTCTCTCTCTCCCTCTCTCCGTCTCTCTCCCTCTCTCGTCTCTCTCTCTCTCTCCGTCTCTCTCTCCCCCTCTCTCTCTCTCTTTCTCCGTCTCTCTCTCTTTCTCTCCCACATTTACTATTTGTCCCTCACTCTTTCACATTCTTCCTTATATAGCTCTCTCTCTCTCTCTAACTCTGTCCTTCTCTTTTTCTATCACATTCTCGCACTTTCTCGATCAATTTCTCTCTGGTATTCTTTCTTTATCGTTCTCCCTGTCTCTCTCCAACCTCTTGCACTTTCTCTTTCTTCCTTTCTCCCTCTCTCTCTCTTCCCCTTTTTTGGTCTTTCTCTGTCACCCTCTCTGACGCTGTTTCTCTCTCTCTCGTTCTCTCTCTCTCTCTCGATCTCACCCTCTCTCTCTCTCACTGTCTCTCTCTCTCATTGTCTCTTTCTCTCCCTCTTGCCTCCTCTCTGCCTTTCTCTCTCTGTTTCTCTCTCTGGATCAATCTCACCCTCTCCCCTCCTCTCTGTCTTTCTCTGATCCACTCTTTCTCTGCCCCTCTCTCTCTGTCTCGCCCTGCCTCTCTCTCTCTCCCCATCACCCCCCCCCCAGCCTTTGCCTCTCTCTGTCTCCCCCCAACTCTCTCTCTGCCTCTCTCTCTCTCAGTACCTCTCCACCTCACTCTCCCCCTCTCTCTGTCTCTCTCTCTCTTGCTGTCTCTGTGTCTCTCTGGCTGTTTGCCTCTGTCTTCCTGTCCCACCCCCCCTCTCTCTGTCTGTCTCTATCTCTCTCCCCTTCTCTCTCTAATGCTCTCTCTCCCTCTTACACACTCTCTCTCACTGACTGTCTCTCTCTCTCATTGTCTCTCTCTCTTTCTCATTGTCTCTCTCCCTCTCTCTCTGGATCAATTTCACCCTCTCCCCTCCTCTCTGTCTTTCTCTGATCCTCTCTCTCTCCGTCTCACTCTGCCTCTCTCTCCCCCCCCCCCCACCCCCCACCTCTCCCTATCTCTCTCTCTCTCTTGCTGTCTCTCTATCTCTCTCAGTCTCTCTGCCTGTCTGTCTCTATCTTCCTGTCCCTCCCTCTCTGTCTCTCTCTCTAATGATTTCTTTTCATTCTCTGTCTCTTGCTACAACTGGCCCACAGGCAAGGTCCCTCAATTTGTTATGGTCCCGGATGAGGTACCCCAAATCTATGAAATTGCCGAACGGGACCCCAATTTTGTTATACGCTTGGGTGAGGGGGGTGGTATGAATTGGCTCCCCTTCTTTACTTAACCCCTTTGGTTGGTCACAACAAGGTTAACTTAAAAAGGGCCCTTTCGCTGCTATGGGTACCTTATCCCAGTCCAAATGTATTCTTGTTTTAAAAGGAGCCAATTTAACCAGGCTTTCTTGAGTCAAAGAAATAGTGAGTTTATCAGTTACTGAAACCCTGAGGAACAAATAATAAAAACACATACACATACACACACACACACACACAAACACACACACAGATTAGAAATGAGAAGTGAGTCCAGATACAAAAGTTTTAAAAGGTATACGAATCAGTCTTTGGCTTGTCCGTGAGGGGTAGATGGCGAAACGGTGTGGCTATTAAGTTGGGTGGTTCTGGTAGAGCTGACTTTGGCAGTTGAGCGGTTGGTTTGGAGACCCTTGGTTCTGCACGTTAGATGAAGGAGTTGTCCTGTTTCCCTTTATGGCTTTGCTGACTTGTCTCCAGCCAGACAGAGTAAGAGAGAGAGAGAGATTTTTACCTGAAAGCTGCAGGGATGTCTAGTTGGTGTGCTTCTGCTGTGGCACACACTAGCACACTAGGACCAGAACACACAGATCGGGTTTGCCGCTGGCTTTTTAACCCATTTCCTTGTGTATTTCTGGAAGGGAAAAAACAAACAGACACGCCTTTTGTCCAGAATCGGCTTTCTTTCAACTCAGACCATTTCCACATTTTGAGATATAACTCAGCAGGAGATGGTTTGTGCTGAGATGTGGGAATCAGTCTCCATTGCCTCTGCAACCACAGGAGATTAAAGTTCAGTCCTTTTCATTGCCTCTCTCCCTTTCAAATGCCTCTGTCTGAAGCAGGCCTTGACAGGCCTTTTTTTAGGTGCGACATTCCAGGTTCTCTCTGAACTAGTCAGTCAAGTATAATCTACATAGGAATTTTCCAGAAAGTGCTTACTTTACATTCTCGGCCAGCTTTTGCTTGTAGATCTTTACAAGAAAAATACAAGCCTTACTTAAAATGTTCAATATGACCATAAGTAATTTGGGGCTGTGATCCATTGCCCTGTCTGTCTCTCTCTCTCTGGCTCTCTCTTTTTCTCTCTCTCTCTCTCTTTCTCTCTGTCCCTCTCTCTCTTTCTTTATCTCTCTCTGTTTTTCTCTGTGTCTCTCTCTGTGAACCTCTCTATGTGTATCTTTGTGTCTCTCTGTCCCCACCACCCTCACTCTGCCGCCCCCCATCTCTCTCTATATCTCTCTCTTTGTCTCTCTATATCTCTTTTTCTCTCTGTCTCGCTCTCTCTCCATGTGTCTTTCTCTCTCTCTGTCTATTTCTCTCTCTCTCTCCCTGTCTCTATCTGTCCCCCTCCCTCTCTCTGTCCATCTCCCTCTCTGTTTCTCTATCTGTCTGCTCTCTCAGTCTTCTGCCCCCGCTCTCTCTCTGCCTTTCTTTCTCACTCTCTCTCTTTCTCTCCAACTCTCCCATCTCTCTGTCACTCCCTCTCCATCTCTCTGCCTTTCTCTCTCTCTCCCTCTTCCTCTCTCTGCCTTTCTCTCTCTATCTGTCTATTTCTCTCTCTGTCTCTCTGTCCCCTCTCTCTCCATTTCTGTTCCTCTTGCTTTCTGCCTTTCTCTTTCCCTCTATCTCTGTTTCTCCCACTGTTTTTCTCTGTTTACCTATGTGCTCTCTCTGTCCCCACCCCTCATCTATTCCCCCCTCCTCTCTCTCTGCCCCCTCTCTCTCTCTCTCTCCCTCTATCTCTGTCCCTCTTGCTTTCTGCCTTTCTCTCTTTCTCCCTGTTTTTTTCTCTCTCTTTACCTATCTGCTCTCTGTCCTGCCGCCCATCCTCCTCACTCTTTCTCTCTCTGTCCCCCTCTCTCTCTCTTCCTGTCCCTCTTGCTTTCCACCTCTCTCTCTGTTTCTCTCTCTGTTTACCTATTTGCTCTCTCTGTTTCTCTCTTACCCCCTCCCATCCCCCCTCTCTCTGTTCCCTCTCTCTCTCTCTCTGTCTCTTTCTGTCCCTCTTGCTTTCCGCCTTTCTCTATCTCTGTCCCCTCTCTCTCTCTGTCCCCTCTTCTCTCTCTCTCTCTCTCTCCCTCTCTCTCTCTCTCTCTCTCTCTCCTTCCCTCTCGGTCCTCCCTCTCTCTCTCTCTGTCCCTCTTTCTTTCTGCCTTTCTCTCTATCTCTGTTCCTCTCTCTGTTTACCTATCTGCTCTGTGTTTCTCTGTGCCCCCGCCCATCCTCCCCTCTCTCTCTTTCTCAGTCTCTTTCTGTCCCTCTTGCTTTCCACCTTTCTCTCTCTCTCTCTATCTGTTTCTCCCTGTTTACCTAGCTGCTCTCTCTGTCTCTCTCTTTCCCCCACCTGTCCTCCCCTCTCTGTCTCTCTCTCTCTCTCTGTCCTTTCTCTCTCTCTCTGCTTTTTTTTCTCTGCCGCTTTCTCTCTGCCGCATTCTGCCCACTCACAGATGCTCCTTCTCCTTGCCCCTGGCACGCACCGAGCTCTCCCTGTGTGTGTGTGGGAGGAGTGTGGGGTCCCCTGTTGCCTCTACCCCTCGGCTCTCCCCTACACGCTGCAGTCTGTCAGCTTCTCAGTCCCAAAATGGCGTCAACAGCTCCGGAGTCTGGCCTCTTAAAGGCACAGTCCCGACCGACAAACACCCGCGCCCAACCACCCCCTCCCCCGCCCCCTCCGGGACCCCCCCAACATCTCCATCGCCGAGACCCCACACAGCAGCGAGGACCAGCATCCACTGCCCTTTCCCCAGTCACACGCCCCCCCCATCGATGTCGAGTGAGCAGATCCCGGAAGGCCTGGTGAGGTGGGGGGGAGGGGGCGGGTTATGGGGGGGGCGGGGGGAAAGGGGGTGCGGCCAGGTGTTTCGGGAGTGGGGGTGGGTTGCGGGTGGGGAGGTACAACGGGCATTAGCGTGCCCCCCTCCACCCCGTGTCCCCAGGTAGTCTGCCAAGGGGACGTAGGTAGGTTGGGAGAGGTGGAGGGGGTTTGGGGGGGAAGGCAAACTCTGGCAATTTAGGGTAAGGACGCGGGGAAAATGCTGGGGAGGGAGGGAGGTCCCCGGGGTCCTCAGGCACCCAGGACCAGCAGCCAGGACCGCCCCCCCACCCCCCCACCACCCACCGACGGTAACTTTAACCCGGGTTTCAAGTCCATGAAGAGGGCAGCGGGTTTCAGGTGGGCTGGGGTCAACTCATTCGTCGGAGCGTGTGGGCATGTGAGAACCGGGAGGGGCTATAACCGGCCCCCCGCGGGGCGGGGGGGTGGGGGGGGTGCGAACAGGCAGGCGCTTGGCCAAGGAGGTTGCCGGCTACCTCTTGCTGGCGAGCGAGCGATCGCAGGGTCCTGCATGCTCGCCGAAGCGGGGAACGTTCCGGAACCGTCCGCCCCCTCCTGGCGGCCAGTTCAACGGCAGGTGAGCGCAAAGAAGGGTTTGAGAGAGAGGGAAAGGCAGAAAGCAAGAGGGACAGAAAGGGACAGAGAGAGAGAGAGAGAGAG
The DNA here is from genome assembly GCF_017639515.1 of Carcharodon carcharias. Lineage (NCBI taxonomy): Eukaryota > Metazoa > Chordata > Chondrichthyes > Lamniformes > Lamnidae > Carcharodon > Carcharodon carcharias. The sequence goes on from NW_024470624.1 coordinate 8,149,591, forward strand.
GGACACAGAGAGAGAGGGGGGACAGAGAGAGAGAGGGGACACAGAGAGAGAGAGAGGGGGACAGAGAGAGGGGGTATGGGCAGGGGGACAGAGAGAGAGAGAGCAGATAGATAAACAGAGAGTGAAACAGACAGAGAGAGAGATAGAGAGGGCAGAGAGAGTGAGAGACAGAGAGAGAGAGACATAGAGAGAGAGAGAGACAGAGAGAGAGAGAGAGACAGAGAGAGAGAGAGACAGAGAGAGGGAGAGACAGAGACAGAGAGAACAGTGAGAAAGAGACAGAGAGAGAGAGAGACAGAGACAGAGACAGAGAGAATGAGAGACAGAGAGACAGAGAGGACAGAGAGAGAGAGAGACAGAGACAGAGAGAACAGAGAGAAAGAGACAGAGACAGAGAGAGAGAGACAGAGAGAGAGAGAGAGACAGAGACAGAGACAGAGAGAGAGAGAGAGACAGAGAGAGAGAGACAGAGACAGAGACAGAGAGACAGAGAGAACAGAGAGAAAGAGACAGAGACAGAGAGAGAGAGAAAGAGACAGAGCGAGAGAGAGAGACAGAGAGAGAGCGAGACAGAGAGAGAGAGAGACAGAGACAGAGAGAGAGAGAAAGAGACAGAGAGAACAGAGAGACAGAGACAGAGACAGAGAGAGAGAAAGAGACAGAGCGAGAGAGAGAGACAGAGACAGAGACAGAGAGAGAGAGACAGAGATAGAGAGAGAGACAGAGACAGAGAGAGAGAGACAGAGACAGAGAGACGGAGAGGGAGAGAGAGACAGAGATAGAGAGAGAGAGAGAATCAGAGACAGAGAGAGAGACACAGAGACACAGAGAGAGAGAGACAGACACAGAGACACAGAGAGAGAGATAGAGACAGAGAGAGAGAGAGACAGAGAGCAGATAGGTAGAGAGACAAAAACAGGGAGAAACAGAGATAGGGAGAGTAAAAGTTAGAAAGCAAGAGGGAAGGTCTGGTTTCAGGCTGGCACCAAGTGGTGGCGCGAGTGGGCGCTCCCGCTCCCCGGGGACTCTGCCCGCTATTCCTACTAGGCCCGGCATGAAGCCGGTTTGGCGTCCCGGGAACAGGGGGGGAGAGGGTGAAGGCCTGACCGGAATCGTGCCACCCCCGCCTCCCCGCCCCCTCTCCCCACCCACCCTGGCCAGTCAACAGAACCCCGTCCGAATGCGAGCGGGTGGGCGAGCAGGTCCCCCTGCACGTCGGGCCCAACGCAGTGGGACAGTGCCAGGAACCACCTGAAGAGGGGCAGGGGCAGCCTCCGGGGTCTGGGGTGGGAGGGGAACCTGGGATACGCAGCCCTGGGTGGGGGGGTACGGGCGGAGCAAACAGCAGGTGGATCCTCCAAAATCAGTGTCTTCCTCAAGGTCCACCTTCCATCACCCGAGGATCCCTGGAGGTCTATCCTCAATCTTCAGAGTCTTCCCGGAGGTCTATCCTCAATCTTCAGAGTCTTCCTGGAGGTCTATCCTCAATCTTCAGAGTCTTCCTGGAGGTCTATCCTCAATCTTCAGAATCTTCCTGGAGGTCTATCCACAATCATCTGAGAGTTCCTGGAGGTCTATCCTCAATCTTCCGAGTATTCCTGGACATCTAGCCTCGATCTCACGAGTGTTCCTGGAGGTCTATCTCAATCTTCAGAATCTTCCTGGAGGTCTATCCTCGATCTCACGAGTGTTCCTGGAGATCCATCCTCCATCTTCAGAGAGTTTCCGGAGGTCTATTCTCAATCTTCCGAGAGTTCCTGGAGGTCTATCCTCAATCTTCAGAATCTTCCTGGGGGTCTAATTTCAATCTTCCGAGTGTTCCTGGAGGTCCATCCTCGATCTCCCAAGTGTTCCTGGAGGTCCCTCCTCAATCTTCAGAATATTCCCGGAGCCTATCCTCAATCTTCCAAGAGTTCCCGGATGTCTATCCTCAATCTTCAGAGAGTTCCTGGAATTCTATCCTAGATCTCCCAAATGTTCCTGGAGGTCCCTCCTCAATCTTTAGAATCTTCCCGAAGGTCTATCCTCAATCTTCAGTGTGTTCCCGGAGGTCTATCCTCAATCTTCAGAAAGTTCCTGGGGGTCTATCCTCAATCTTCAATGTGTTCCTGGAGGTCTATCCTCAATCTTCAGTGTGTTCCTGGAGGTCTATCCTCAATCTTCCAAGTGTTCCCGGAGGTCTATCCTCAATTTTCAGAAAGTTCCCAGGGGTCTATCCTCAATCTTCAGTGTGTTCCTGGAGGTCAATCCTCAATCTTCAGTGTGTTCCTGGAGGTCTATCCTCAATCTTCAGAATCTTCCCAGAGGTCTAACCTCAATCTTCAGTGTGTTCCTGGAGATCTATCCTCAATCTTCCAAGTGTTCCAGGAGCTCTATCCTCAATTTTCAGCAAGTTCCCAGGGGTCTATCCTCAATCTTCAGTGTGTTCCTGGAAGTCTTACCTCAATCTTCAGAATCTTCCCAGAGGTCTATCCTCAATCTTCAGTGTGTTCCTGGAGATCTATCCTCAATCTTCCAAGTGTTCCAGGAGCTCTATCCTCAATTTTCAGCAAGTTCCCAGGGGTCTATCCTCAATCTTCAGTGTGTTCCTGGAGGTCTATCCTCAATCTTCAGAATCTTCCCAGAGGTCTATCCTCAATCTTCAGTGTGTTCCTGGAGGTCAATCCTCAATCTTCAGTGTGTTCCTGGAGGTCTATCCTCAATCTTCAGAATCTTCCTAGAGGTCTATCCTCAATCTTCAGTGTGTTCCTGGAGATCTATCCTCAATCTTCCAAGTGTTCCCGGAGGTCTATCCTCAATCTTCAGCAAGTTCCCAGGGGTCTATCCTCAATCTTCAGAATCTTTCCGGAAGTCTATCCTCAATCTTCAGAATCTTCCCGGGGGTCTATCCTCAATCATCAGAAAGTTCCCGGGGGTTTATCCTCAATCTTCAGAGAGTTCCTGGAGTTTTTAGTTGACGGGCAATATGATCGGTGCAGGCTCAGAGGGTCGAAGGGCCTGTTCCTGTGCTGTACTTTTCTTTGTTCTTTGTTCTTTGTCTATCCTCAATCTTCTGAGTGTTCCCAGAGGTCTATCCTCAGTCTTCAGGGAATTCCTGGAGGTCTATCCTCAATCTGCAGAGTCTTCCTGGAGGTCTCTCCTCGATCTCCCGAGTGTTCCCAGAGGCACGGTCCTCTGTCCCCGGCTGTTTTTGCTGCCAGTCTCTCTGGTATGGGCTGTGGCGGTGAGGGCTCTGAGAGTCTCCTGCAGAGATTTAGCTGGCGCGGAGTGAATGCCGATCCGGGTGCCCTTTCACCCCAAGAGGTGAGAGGGGAAACCTCGCCCCCCACCATTACCAGACTCACCAAGCTCCTCTTGACTGCACAATAAATGTGTAGGACAGCAGAGGATCACAGGTTTCCCTCACCCCACTACCCAGCGGGCATCACACCCACTTTCCACCCACACACGCTCTTAAACTCCAGGATGGAAGAGTCCACCCTCTCTCTGTCTCTCTCTTTTTGTCTCTCTCTCTTTCTCAGTCCCTCTCTCTATCTGTCTCTCTCTCTCTCTCAGTCCCTCTCTTTATCTGTCTCTCTCTCCCTCTCTATATCTGTCTCTCTCTCTCTCCCTCCCTCTATCTCTCGGTGTCTGTTCTCTCCCTCCATCTCTCTGTCCCCTCTTCCCTGTCTCTGTCTCTATCTGTGTCTCTGTCTCTCTGTCTATCTCTATATGTTCTCTCCATCACTCTCTCTGTCTTTCCCTGTCTTTCTCACTCTGTCTCTCCCTCTGTGTCTCTCTGTCTCTCCCCTTTCTCTTTCTTTCCCTCTCTTTCTCGCTCTCTCCTATCTCTGTCTCTCCCTGTCTCTCTCTCTTTCTCTGTCTCTCACTGTCTTTCTCTTTCTCCCTCTCTGTCTCTCTATCTCTGTATTTCTCTCTCTTGCTCTCTCGCTCTCAGTCTCTCTTTCTGTCTCTCCACCTCTCCCCCTCTATCTCTCTAACTCTGTCTCTCCCACTCCATCTCTCTCTCTCCCTCTGTCTCTCTCTCTGCATCTGTCTCTGTCTCTCGCTCTCTCTCAGTCCCTTCCTCTATCTGTCTCTCTCTGTTTTCTCTTTTCTTGTCTGTCTCGCTCTGTCTCTCCCTCTCTTTTTCTTCATTATTCATTCATGGATTGTGGGGGTCTCTGGTCAGGCCCAGCATTTATTATCCATCCCTAATTGCCCCCTTGAGAAGGTGGTGGTGGGTGAGCTGCCTCCTTGAGCCGCCGCAGTCCCTGTGATGTAGGTACACCCACCATGCTGTTAGGGTGGGAGTTTCCCAGGATTTTGACCCGGCGACAGTGAAGGAACGGCCAATATATTTCCAAGTTAGGATGGTGAGTGGCTCGGAGGGGAACTTCCAGGTCGTGGTGTTCCCCGTGTGTCTGCTGCCCTCATCCTTCTAGACGGTAGCGGTCGTGGGTTTGGAAGGTGCTGTCGAAGGAGCCTCGGCGAGTTGCTGCGGTGCATCTTGTAGATGGTACACACACTGCTGCTACTGTGCGTCGGTGGTAGAGGGAGTGAATCTTGGTGGATGGGGTGCCAATCGAGTGGGAGCTGCTTTGTCCTGGACGGGGTCGAGCTTCTCGAGTGTTGTGGGAGCCGCACTCATCCAGGCAAGTGGGGGGAGTTTCCCATCACACTCCTGACTTGTGCCTTGACGATGGTGGACAGGCTTTGAGGGGAGTCAGGAGGTGAGTGACTCCGCAGGATTCCCAGCCTCTGACCCGCTCTTGTAGCCACAGTGTTTATATGGCTGGTCTGGTTCAGTTTCTGGTCAATGGTAACCCCCAGGATGTTGATAGTGGGGGATTCAGTGATAGTAATGCCCATTGAACATCAAGGGGTGATGATTGGATTCTATCTTGTTGGAGATAGTCATTGGCTGACACTTGTGTGGCATGAATGTTACTTGCCACTTGTCAGCCCCAAGCCTGGATATTGTCCAGGTCTTGTTGCATTTGGACATGCTCTGCTTCACTATCTGAGGAGTCGCGAATGGTGCTGAACATTGTGCAATCGTCAGCGAACATCCCCACTTCTGACCTTATGATGGAAGGAAGGTCATTGATGAAGCAGCTGAAGATGGTTGGGCCGAGGACACTACCCTGAGGAACTCCTGCAGTGATGTCTTGGAGCTGAGATGACTGACCTCCAATAACCACAACCATCTTCCTTTGTGCTAGGTATGACTCCAACCAGCGGAGAGTTTTCCCCCTGATTCCCATTGACTCTAGTTTTGCCAGGGCTCCTTGATGCCACACTCGATCA